>NC_142367.1:29299554-29476949 GCF_059441175.1 Urocampus carinirostris
AATTTTGCTCTTTTGATTATAATTTAAAAAAATAAATAAAACGTTGGGACATTTGGAGTGTCATTTGAATTCCTTTTTTTCTAGAAAGACAAAATAAAAGATTCTAAAAGCGTTTAAAATAAAGTCCAAATGACTGATGAAAATGAATCACCTGCACCTCCTCACCGCACTGCAAAAAATCAGTCAAATCAATCAAACGATAGAAACTGAATTCATTTGTCACGATTACCGATGCGGGGCACCCGCGTCTGCTCCGTTGGCGCCGACAGCCGAGGACGCCGATTGGCCGCTTCCTCTTTTTTAAAGCCCCGCCTTCGTCGGATCGTCTGTGAACCTACGCTACACGCTAGGCAAACATTTGTGACTCCTGACTCTATCCTGCCCGATACCCGTTGCCGACCTCTTTTGTGGACCCGTTTATGTTTTTGCTCCGCCGTCCCGGCCGTCGACCTGTTCTTCCCCGCTCTCGACACTGCCCGGTCTGACCCGGAAGTGCCACTTCCGCGTTCCAGCTATCTGCTAACCGTGACCGGCGATCATCGGATCGTGAATGCGAGTCCTTTTCTCCTTCTAAATAAAGCTGAGTAAAACGAATGCAATTGGGTCCCGTCTCCGTTTCTGCTTCGTGACATCGTTATCATGAAATGAAATGATCTGCATTTCTCTAGCGCTTTTCAAGTCCATGACTTCCCAAAGCGCTTTACATTGTGCTCCACATTTTCCCAATAGCGGCCTTGCAGCCATTCAAGGCGCTAACCTGCTTATTGGGGGCATCAGGGGTTCAGTGTCTTACCCAAAGACACTTCGACATGTTACACGCACGAGCCGGGATTCGAACTGGGATCCCTTGATCCCGAGACGAGCGCTCTACCTCCTGAGCTACTGCCGCCCCTTAAATCATTATTTTCTATTAAAATTCGTTAGCCGTGGTGAGCGCAAATGATTCCAAGAAAAACCTTTATAAAGGCAGCATGATAAGTTCAAGCTTTACACATTTTGAAAACGTTTTTAAAGGGACAGTGTGTAATGTTTAGTGCCTCCTAGTGGTTAAAAAAAACCTTTCAGTAAAAAGAACCAATTTTGATTTGAATATTGGGAAAAAAATGTTGATGCACAATCATAGGTGGAGAAATTTCTATTTGAAAGAAAAAGACAAGAAATATAGGCTTCATGACAATGTGTTTTTACTTATTATTCAAATCAGTATTGGTGCTTCAATAAATCACGCTTTTAAACCATGAGGATGTCACGGTTGCCACGGCGGCCAATAAGCCCCGCCCGTGTGGCGCCAGCTCATTAACAGATTGGATTTCCGTCTTTTTAAGCTCAGTGCGCTCTCTCTTTGTCAGTCCGTCAACGAACCTCTGCCCCGCGAGACGTGGGTTCGGACTCGGTCCCGTTTTCCTGTTGATATTTCCAATCCGGTATTGTTCCCATTTATTTTTGTTTGATATTGGTTTTCTGTTTCGTCCCTTTCTATTTTTGTCCTGTTTATTATGCTCTCCAGTTTTTGTTCCGGTCTCGTTCTGTTTATTTTCGATATCCCGTTTCATTATCGATCCCGTCTGTCTGTCCTGTCCGGTATCGACTCCGTCCGTCCGATATCGACTCGGGCAAGTGGAATCGATCTCGTCGGTCTCTGGCGTCCTGTCTTTCCACGCCAGACTGCTGGCTAATGTGCACGACTCCCCATTTCCCCTAAAATAAAAGGCTTGTGTGAGAACGTCACGCGTTTGGGTCCTGATCCGGTTCTGGTTCATGACAGAGGAGGTGCTAAATTTCACCACCACATAAAACATACAAATATCAATACATATACGTAGATTGGAGAAAATAAGTGAATCCTAAAAACAGCATACAATCCATGTTTTATTTTTCTGCGATGCGATTTGTGGTCAAAAAGGAGCCAAGAGACTCTCTGGCTTTTTGAAGTGAGCATTCCAAACCTTCATGAGACGGATGCGCTAAACTCAACCGTCAAGCGCTTCAAGCATTTGTCGGGTCGCCTCGTAGGCAATGTTGCTAACTACGGGCATAACGGGCTCAAGCACCCCCAAATTCCACAAAAGCGTCCCCAAAAACAAAAAGATAAGGAAACACCACTGTCTTGAAACGGTCCGGTCCGTTCTATTCCTATTCTGCGGATGTGTCACAAACCAGAGCAGGAAACAGGAAAGAGAACCCAATCGCGTAACGATACTCGCAGTTTATCGGGGAGAAGAGGAACGAGCGCACGCTCGATCCGTGGATCGTCGGTCGCGGAAGTAGATCGATCGCAACGAGGAAGTGGTCAAAATCAAACGGGTCGGGTCGAGAACAAAACAGGAGCAAAACACGGGCAAAAAACGGAGATTCGTAGGGCTTGACAAAACAAGAGCAAAAACACAGGCAAAACGGGGATTCACAGGGCTTGGCCAAACAAGAGCAATAACACTGGCAAAAACGGGGATTCGCAGGGCTTGTCGTGTCAAAACAGAGTTTGGCAGACGCTCCGACAAAAGGCGACTCACAGACAGCGTTTAAGTAGTCGGGGAGTAATCTGTCAACGCGTTTCAGCCGGTGTTCATGGGCGGGGCCAATTGGGCGCCGTGGCAACCGTGACAGGATGCTCTGGGCGTATCTCTGTAAATGTCACAGTTGCCACGGCGCGCAATTGGCCCCGCCCACGGACACCGGCTGAGACGCATTGACCGATTGCTCCTCGGCAGTACTTAAATGCGCTCCTTTGAGCTGTTAGTTGTCTGAGCGTTTGCGAAACTTCTGTGATACTTCTGTGAAATTTCTGCAAGACTCCCTTTAAACTCTGTATGAAATACCTAGTTCTGTGATTTTGCCTGCGTTTGATCCCATTTTATTTTCGGCCTGATCCGTTTGTTTTTGACAACTTTTCTTTTTTTTAGGATTTGAGTCCACTTCCGCGACCATGGATCCCCGGATCGAGCGTGCGCGCGTTCCTCCTCTCCCCAATAAATTGTGAGCACGTTACGCTATTGGGTTCTCAATCCCGTTTCCCGCCCCGCTTCGTGACAGTGAAAGTATGTTAAAGGACAATTTTGCCACTTTATACCGTGACTTTGTTATCACGGACAGATGTTCGTCCTCGTTGAAGCTCCGTCGAATCCCGAACCCGAAATGGCCCGCGGCGCTAACATTTCACGAGGCGCCATAAAACAAAAAAATAAAAAAAACCAGACGGCGCCGTTCCAGTCGGAACAGTCCGACCCGGGGTCGGGGTCCGCTGTCGGACAGGCGGCTCGTTACGTCTGGCTTTCACGCTAGGCCGGGGGAACGGATAAGGAGAAAAGAAGAGAAGGGTTTTCTGCCCGATTTTGAGCCGTCGCGTCGGTTCCGGCGTGTTGAGTCTCGCGCTCGCTAGCGAGGACGGCGCGTACGCGCAGATGGGCGCAAGGACGCACGTGAAATAGACACCTGCTCCTCACTAAATCTCATATAGCTCCCGTTTGCCCAAACCGGCCGTGTCCAGAGACTCTTTCTTTTTCGCGGTGCTCGAAAAAAAGTGCCATTACCACCCCGCCGCTCTAGGGTGTGACAAGGGGGTTAGCCGACCCTCCGCTTCAACCAAGGGTGTCCAACTCATTTGAATTCGGGGGCCACACCATTGAACAAACATTCTGTCGGGGGCCGAACTAGTAGATTGGAGAGAAAGAAAAAGAGACAAAGAAATAAGAGAAAGAGGGAGGGAGAAGGAGAGAGGGAGGGACAACGAAAGAAAGAGAGAGAGAGGGAGAGAGCGTGAGAAACAAAAGATAAAAAGTTGTGAGAGAGGGGGAAAAGAAAGGGAGAGGAAGAAAGGAATCCAAAGAGAAATAAAGAAGACAGAAGGAGAGAAAAGAGAAAAGAAAGCGTGAAGGGTGGGAAGAGAAAAAGGGAAAAGGAAAAAAGGAAGTTAGAGCAAAAGAGGTTAAAAGACACAGAGAGTGAAAGAGACAAAGAGCAACAAAGAAAGAGAGACACAGAGAGTGAAAGAGACAGACAGAGTGGGAGAAAAGGGGTGGAAAAGAAAGAGAGAGAGAGAAATAAATACAAGTAGAGTGTCTTTGTGAGAGGCACCTGGCTTTGGCAACATCAAGTGGACATATTTCAACCCGCAGCTTGTTTTTCTCGAGTGTTGTCTGGCGGGCCGGATCCCATCCCTTAGCGGGCCTGAGGTGGCCCGCGGGCCGCCTTTTTGACACCTGTGACTTGAACTATGAAAACAATACTCACCAGCGATGAGAAGACAGGCAGAGAGAAGCGGAGATAAAGACAAAACATGACAGAAGGATCCGTTCCGTGTCTTCGCTGCGCCTAAAAATGTTGACGGCGGAGAGATTCTTTGTTCGGACCCAAACGCGGACGCACGAGAAGCATTGACCGTTTTATTTTGGAGGGAAAGGAAAAACACAGACAAGAAGCACAGCCCGAAAAACTCGGGCCTAAAGGAATAACGGAAGTCTATATGTCGCGATGGGGCTTCGAAGCGTGTGTCGAGTCAGAGCGGGCGTGACAAATGAAGCCCCGCTTGAACCGTATATCCGTGACGTAGCGTCGCCTCAAACGATTGGGAACTACAAAGTGATGGGAACCGGGCTTGTGGGGGGAACGGAATACATGTAACAACGTTATCCCATTTGAAATGAAAATGATGATCTGCATTTCTATAGCGCTTTTCAAGTCAATGACTTCCCAAAGCGCTTTACAATGTGCTCCACATTTCCCAATAGCGGCCTTGCAGCCATGTAAGGCGCTAACCTGCTTATTGGGGGTATTAGGGGTTCAGTGTCTTACCCAAGGACACTTCAACATGTAACACGGACGAGCCGGGATTCAAAGATGAGCACTCTACCTCCTGAGCTACTGCCGCCCCATACAGTATTTCATTTGAATATAAAAAAATGTAAGTGGATTTTGTCACAAATACCCCAAAAATGTCATTAACTTATAGGTTTGTTCAAATAAGGATGACTTTACAGGGTTACAATTGGATTCAAAACTAAATTGAAATATACATCACGACCAATGTTCCCTCTAAGCTGCGCGCGTGCGCAATCGCGCACTGCCTGCACATTCTCGGCGCACAAGAAAATCCAGCCGGCTCACAAAAATCGGGGCTCCGAATTGCTAATTAAGAAGTGACTCAAGTCAAAGTTACAGTGCATGAAGGTCAAAATACACGGCTTCCCCTGACGCTGTGTTCTAAACGCGCTATTTTGAAGTCGAGTCGAAGTAGAACGAAGTTGAGTAAAGTCAGTAGAGTTTTTCGAGAACCGGCTTCTTCGGCTCGGCTCGCTCAAAGGAACCGGCTCTTTCGGGTCCTAAACGGCTCTTCGGGTTGTTTTTCCTTCTTTCATCACAACATGACCAAATATGATGTAAAATGATGCACAAAATGACTTAAAGTAAGGGGAGGAAAAAGAACAAAAAATAAAAAAAAACACCAAAATGAAAAAGTAGTGAAAAGCTGAGAAAAAAAACAAAAGGAAGAAAAAAAAGAAGCCATGCCTCGGGGGTAAGTATAACGAGTTCCCGCTCGCGAGGACACGGCCGGCACAAAGAAAAAAGAAGAGAAAATCGTTCGTCGCCGTACCAGCTGCACAGATGGCGACTCGTAAAAAGCCTTCGGGCCCAAAGAAGGAAAAGAAAAAAAGGAAAGTTGAGAAAAAAAGTCGAAAAGGGATGCTGAACTTCTTCAATTTAGCCACACGCGCACACACTCAATTGGGTAATATTTTATTGACTCATTAATCTTCAAAACTATTTTTTTTTTCCCATAATAAATTTCCACTTTGAATGTTCCTCAAAGAACCGTAACAATAAAAATCAACGCAAGATACCGTAGAAAAAGTGTACGCGTGTAGAAAATCATAGCATGGGCCGTGGGAACAACCTACGGCGGAGAAGAAAGCGGGAACATGAAGCGGGAGAAAAAAAAAGGGAAAAAGAAAGAACGAAGACGACAGGTCGGTCCGACCTGGTCCGACCTGGTCGGTCTCACGCGTGGGTTATTTTGTTCCGCCGGCATGCATCGCGTGGAAGAACTGGAACCCTGATAAGGACGGGAATCTACTCCAGGAACCCTGACTTACAATTTGGGACATTTTCCTTTTGCTTGCAGACAAAAAGGTGGACTTCACCGGGGTGCCGGTTGTCCTCACGTTCTCTTTCTTGCGCGCTATCGAAGGAAAACGTGGACGGATGCCGTGGCGCCCGATCGGCCCTGCTCGTGTGGCGCCAACTGCAGCTTATTGACGGATCGGCTCCCTGTCAGTATTTAAACTCTGTCCTGTCAGTCCCCTTTGGTCAGTGTGTCCGCAGATCCCTTTTTTGCCTGTCCTGTGTTTTTGCTCCTGTTTTCCCCAGCTACGATCCGTTTGAAGCTAGACCGCGTCTGCTCTCCCGTCCCGAACGACGACCCGTTTCGATCTCGACCTCGTCCGCTCTCCCGTTCCGAACGACGATCCGTTTTTTGATCTCCACCACGTCGACTCTCCTCTCCCGGCTTTCGACTTTTTTCCGTTCCCGACACCGCCGTCGCTCGCCACGAAAAACCCACTTCTGCGTCTGCCCAACCTACTCCCTGCGACCGGCGATCTCTGGATCGTGTGTGCGCTCTTTTCCCTTCTTCCCAATAAAACTGTAAGTTATGCAAGTGGGTCCTGTCTCCGTTCTGGTCCTGATGAGGCCATTGTTAAGTATCTTTGTTTTCTTCCAGTTATCCACATGAACGGGCGCCAGCAGATGACCTCTGCTTCGTTTTATATGCTAATTATCAGTACAAAGTAGCATTTTTCTAATTCAGTAACTGTGATTGTTTAGCAAACAAACAATTTTCTTATTTTCAATGGACGTTGCGCTTTTTCAATGAAAAAAGCGTGCCGTGGCTCAAAAAACGCTTAGCTAATAAGAGCCCTGGAAGCGGATTAGCTTGCGTGTTAGCCGGTGGCTAGCGCCTTTTGTCGGGAGGTTTGGCACAGTAGAAGACACGAAAATGATGGTACGTGCTAGCACCGTACCTACGTATTTCAATCATTTGGCATCTATGATTAAGCCGGATCGTTTGGGTGTACTCGGCTAGAAAAGTCTTTTTGTAAGTCAAGGTTCACCGTCCGTCACATTCAGGGGTGTCGGGGAAAGGGCCGCACAAAAAACAAAAATGAGGAGAGAGCCTACGGTATCCACCAAGTCTTCTCCGCAGGTACGCCGAGGACATTTTGTCTCTTAAGATGTCCACGCTATAAATCCACAATTTGACGTGCAACGACAAACGAGTCCCCGGAGAGTCACGGCTTCCTCCGACGTCGAGACGTCCTCTTTCGAAGAAAGTCCTCGTCCGCTATGTCGAGTGTGTAGGTAGCGTGTGACGTCTGCCAGGGGGAAGTCCTCCCGCACATTTTTTGTCCAAAACCGTGCGTCCACACCCTGATTTCCCGGCCCCTCGCTCATCCGTTTCTTTCTTTTCGTCTCGGCTCGATGTTTAGAAAGGGGCTCTGATTTTTTCCATGCTTTGGATTTTTGGTCTTTGTGGCGCTCTCGCTCCACGCATCGTCTCCGCCACATCCGCTCTCTCGGCCGTGCGCTTAGTCCATTTAATATTCGACTCAAGGATAAAAACGATCCCGACGGAGCACGAAACGATCGCTGTATTGAGAACCGGGCCATCGTTGAGCATTTCTGAGTATACGGGAGTGAAAAAGGCTAAGGGGGCGAGTTCAAATGGCTGTGGAGGAAATTCAGAATATATTTGTGAATAACACAAAAAAAATCAGTGTCAAATTTTGTTTCACTCGTTCTCAGCTCAAAGTAAGCATTGTAAGTGAATAACGTGATAAGGTCAATAAAAAAGTGTGTTACACCATGGCAGCCACAGTCCCCCCCATTGAATAGACATAGAGTTTGATACATAGCCTTTCCAGCAGCTCCGCGTTATTGAGCTCTCTTTGTGATTTTTTGTTTTAAGCGTTTGCTTCTATCTTCGCTGCTTTTCCATTCTGTTTGACAACGACACTTTGGATGACTTTTTATCCTATTGTTATGGGTTTTAACGCACAAAAGTGCGTTTATTGGAGGAATCGACTCCTTGACCTGAAAAATGATGCGGGGGCCCTAGCGTGGATGCAGAGCCAGAGCCAAGGCTAAGCGGCGTTATTAGTCTTCGATACTGTCCGTAATCATGGTAAATGAACTCTCTACCAAATAAGACCGACGAACTGGCTGTGCTGGTGAAAAACATCAAAGCGTACAGGGAGTGCCGTTTGCTGTGTTTTACGGAAACGTGGCTCACGTCCGGCAGCCCGGACGCTAACGTGGAGCTTAGGCGTTGTTAGGAACAGAGACACAAAAGCCTGCGGGAAGCGGAGAGGAGGCGGACTCACTATCTACGTGAAGACGAGGCGGTGTAACCCTGGGCTCAAAGATTTCCATCGGCTGCTGGGACGTCCAACTTTTGGCCTAGCGTCTGACTTCATCCACTCCGCTGTGGCTAAACTACAACACAGCACCCCGAGGCCATCCGGTTCATCTGTTAATAAACAACAAAAGGATATTGCTGGAAGTGTGAATTTCCCTACGGGGCTGAATAAAGTATCCGTCTATTTAGTCTGCCCTCGGGAGTCCACGAGGGAGCAAACCAGATGCCAATACCACGAGCGAAGCAACTCAGGCCTCTCTGGCTTCCAGACTAAACAGTCAATACGGCCCCATGGACAGAATACGCTGGCGCTGTGACCGAGGACCGTCCCCTTACAATGCTCACTTTGAAGAGAGAAAAAGTCCAACAACATTTGATACCCGTTTCTCATTGAAAATGAGGGTACTCCAATAAATAGGGTAGCGAGTGATTTTCCTACGGATAGATATTTCCTCCCTGATTTCCTTTGAGAACTGGATCTGTTAAACCCGTTTAATATTGTCAACCTCGAGCCAGTTCGTCTATCTGGTGAAATAGACTTCGACATGAAAATCGATCATTTTCACTCCGTTTTCGTGCCAGAAAATTGTAAATGTGCTGCCCGTGTTAAATGTGGGTGACCACAGACCAAAACGCTCGGTGAAAACAGCACTCAGTCCCACCCAATTCCGCAAATCTAGAGTATGAACTCGTTTGAAACTTTGATCGATTACAAATGTATTTACTTCTGCACCGGTGAACCGGTGAACGAGTTCTTTTCCATTTCTTCTAAACCGTCTCCGTGTCCAAAAAGTCCGCTCGGTATCCCGATACAACGTTTTCACTTCCGATACTATGGCGAAACGGCGTCCCTGATTACTGAGACTATACATGCTACTGAAAAGCAGGGCCTGAATTTGATCGCGATTCCAGTTCCTGGAGCGGATTTAGAGTCTTTTTCCCGTCGGGCGAACACAAAAAGCGAATTCCGTCGGACGAAAGGTGGTTTAGATCATGTAGTCTCTGCATGCTACATCCAGAACGGGCTGTTTGTATATAAGCGCCCATGTGGGATACAATCCGCTCGATTCTCACACAGTATTTTGGGGTTGCTGTCTTTTGAGACGGAACCAAAAGTCTGAATATCTGGCTTTTGGTCGGCGACGGGTCTAAGGCGTAGGCCCGCCTCCTTAGTCAAAGTCAACCGGGATAGGCTACCAGGACTTGTCTGAGAACAAGCGGGTTAGGGTATCAAGAAGCCAAAACGGACCATTGACATTTTGAAGCCGGTCATCCCTCGGAACTTTCGTTTCTGGACTTGAGCGCGTTCCAAAGTGACACGGCGGGTGGCGCCGCCGGAACGCTTTGCAGAAAGGTCCGGCACGGCTTTGTACATTTTGTCTCTCCAAACTCCAGTTTGGGTTTGTGCTTGAACGCGCGTGTGCTGTCGAGTCAATGTTCTGTTTTGTTGGGAAGAATATAGCTATTTATGTACACGGAGCCTTCATCTTTTGAATCTATATATAGAGATATATATAGAGATACGAGTAGAAAAGGTTAGACGTAGTACTCCTTGTCCTTGTTCTTCTTGTTCTTGGAAATCTTGGTGATGCCGAGCGGCTTGTCCTTAGCGTTGCCGTTGGGTTGCGTCGCCGAGTTGCTGATGTAGTTGCGGCTCTCGTCCACGTGGTAGGAGCCTTCGTCCCGGTTGCGGTACTTGTACATGGCGTAGAGCAGGATGAGGATGCAGAGGGCCGCCGCCGCCACGATGCCCACCACCATGCCTGTCGTACTGCTGCTCTCGCGCACCACCTCCGACGGGCCCGGGAAGACTTTCACCTCCGGCAAGGGCGGCCGCGCTGTTCGACGGAAACACATTGCCCCATTAAAAGCGCCTTTTTCCGAAGGAGGGTGGCCGAGACACAAAATAACACTTGGCGTTCCTGCTCGGAGCCTTCGCGTGTGGTCCTTTCTCAAGGTTTTTTAGTGTCCTCGTGAGGAGCTTTTCAGTTTTGGCTTTTAGATCAGGGGACGGCATTAGGGTGCCCTTTTTGTGATGAAGGGCCAAACAAAAAAACAGGACCTGAATCGACTTCATATTTAGTGCCTCCTAGTGGTACAAAAAAACTCTCATGGAGTAAAAAAAAACAACATTGATTTGAATAATTGGCAAAAATACATCAAGATTTATAGATAAAAAATCAAATTGTATTTCTTTTACATTGTGGAATCCCTACCTAGAATTTGCTGCCATATTTTTCTATCATCTACGCTGTGCTCTCAGCACAAATTTTGGTTTGCATGAGTAAATAGAGCTCCATCTCGTGCTCAATCAAACATTACACACTGGGTCTCCAAAGGTGGAGAGACGTAAGGCTGCAATGATCACTTTGTGCCACGCGATGGCAGTGCAGAACAACACGTTATTTGCGTGCAAGTACATTTCTCTTTTTGGGGTTTGGTTGGAGTTTGACTTCTATAGAAGCTGGCCCTTTTTTATTTTCAACATTTCTGTGCTCCACTGACAAATACAAATAAATACAAAAAACGTGCGGGTACGAGCATAAACTCAGTCTCCAGCACTCCTCCTAAACTCCCATTCCCCCGACCTCATTTGTTCTACCCTGAACAGGTCTAGAAAAAAATATGATCACATAGGCGCAGTAGAAAATAAAGCATGAGGGCTCTCATTGGGCGTCGTTAGCCTATACCCAAGGTGAGTCTTAGTCAATGATTTCTATATAACTCGCTGTCAAAATTGTGAATTCTGTATGTTATTTGTTTCGGTTTGTTCTCACCAGATCTACAATTGTAGTCTGTTGGAAAATTCAGAAGGTGAAATCTGACGTACGCTGAACTTTTGCCAAGGTAGGAACAGAAGTCATTCAGGTATCGAGGACTTACTACATTTATGGGGTTCCCCCAGGATTTTTCCATTTCAATGTAAGACTTTAAGACCTTTTGAAGACCACAGCCAATGAAATTTAAGACCGCACCTATTCTGGTAAACGCTTATGAAATAATGCAAAAGAATCTATCAGAACAACTAAGAATGATTGTTAAAAGACAGGGACAAGTTCCATACTTTTGTTAGTTTACCGCTACTTATGATTCAGCTCACGCAGATAAAACCGGGGAAAATGAAGAGAATCGGGGTTGTCAAATTGAAGACATTTTCAAGTTTGGAAGAGCCCGCCGGAACCCCCAAGATAAGATCGGTTTTATAATCTATGGCTTTGTTACGTAAAGGTTCTGGATTTGATGGCAGAGTCACAGAAACAAGGTCTGCTCCCCAACGTGATTATGTGGCGAGAGCGCTGCACAGCTACAGAATGCACGGCGTGCCGGCGCATAAAAGGCAAAATCATTTGCGTGCAAATCCTCTCGGGGCTGACAACGGCAGCGCAGAAGAGAACAGAAAGGAAGTGGGAAAGTCAGGAAAGCACAAAAAAAGGATGAAGGATGCGGAAGGTGTTAAGTAACCGCCTCGCTTGTGAATGGTTGATGGCGGCTCCGGAAAAGAAGAAAAAACAGAGGAAAGGACGTGCGTGAGGAAAAACGGGGCTCACCTGAGCTGGGATCGCAGGGGTCGATATCCTCGTCGTCGCTCGGGCACTCGGCCGAAGCCACCAAAATGTCATCGGCCGACTGGAGATACAAGAAAAGGCGTCAACTTTTGTGAGAAAGACGGCTTTACGATACACACCATTTCTTTGTTTCGGTACGGGGGCGGAAATGGGCAGTGGATGTCGTACTGGCGGTAGTCATAAGCTATCTTCTAATAATTTGGGTGTCCGCAGACGCTCGTCAGACACTGTCCCCACAGAGGGAGCACTTCTGACCCCATGGGAACTCCGTCGCTTTTTACAAATTCGTCTCTTTCGACTCGGCTTGCAAAAAAAATAGACGGCTCTTTCGACGACCAAATGTCTCTTTGGATTGTTTTTCTTGAAAAAATCCCCCCAAAACTAAGAGGTAAAAACAAAAGAAAAAATCAAAGGAAGAAAAAAAGGGATTAAAAAGAGTAGAAAGCTAGGGGGGGAAATACTAAAACAAAATATAAAAAAGAACAAAACCGGAAAAAGGAAAAAAAAATGTTTTTGGGGGCTATCCCTTTGATCAGTATACAATGTAATATTACACAACATTAAACTATACAATATCAAGCACAAAATCATGGAATAGTGTTTAAAAAAATCGAGTATTCTAATAAATTATACTAGCATTTATTAATTTGAACTCATTTAAATTCATACCAGAAAACTTGAAAGTGAAACAAGTGAAATCCTTGCATAACGCAACAAAATGTCAAATAAAAAGATTGACTTTTCACTGCAATAGCGAATAAACTACAAAATACAAGAATAAACCATAGCCATTTTGAAAAAGCTCATAGAGAAACATATCCCTCAAGAACAATGGAAACAAAAACAAAAGATTTACACATCCAAGTAAAAGAGACAGTACAAAACAATTGTAAGCTTTTAAAAAGTCAACAAAATAAAAGTCAACAAGAGAGATTATTTACAGATTTTTGTTTCGTTTCATTCTTTTGGATAAACACAGCACCCCGAGGCCATCCTGTTAATCTGTTCATAAACAACAAAAGGATACTGCTGGAAGTATGAATTTCCCTATGGGGATGAGTAACGTATCTATCTATCTCTCATCCATATCCATATTTTTGTTTTTGAGACGTTGTAGCCTACTTGACTTTGACGAACAGATTCAATCGAAGCGATTTCGTGATTCGACGCAGGTATCGGCAATCCTATTTAGATTTGGCCTCGTGGAATTGAACTCCCCAGGACGAGGTCCCAAACATCTGCTATGCAGGTAGACTCCTTCCATAGCTGACACTGCTATAGGTGCGTATTTAATGATGTGAGTGTGAAGCACATTGTAAAGCGCAACAGGAGCTCTTCAGTGACTGGAAAAGCGCTATAGAGATGCAGAGCATTTACCGTATACCAAAACTTTGGTGAGTCACATTGACTTTGTGATTTTCAACATTTGAAAAGTGCTTTTTGTATTTCCTTGCGTTGACTCTTTTGAATGAATGAAAACTTGATTTCCAACATTCAAATAAAAACTCAACAAAATAATATGACATGATGTGTTCGAAAAGGGGCAGCACGGCGGCGCAGTGGTTAGCGCGTGTGCGGCACAGCTCTGAGGTCGTGGGAACCTCCTGCGCGGGTTCAAATCCAGCTCCCGGCCTTACCGAGCGGAGTTTGTATGTTCTCCCCGTGCTTGCGTGGGTTTCCTCCGGGCACTCCGTTTTCCTCCCACGTTCCAAAAACATGCATTTCAGGTGAATTGGCCGGTCCAAATTGTCCCTAGGTGGGAATGAGCGAATGAGTTGTCTGTCCCCGTGTGCCCTGCGATTGGCTGGCAACCAGTTCAGGGTGTCCCCTGCCCACTGCCTGGAGATGGCTGGGATGGGCTCCAGCCCTCCCGCGACCCTAATGAGGATAAGCAGTACAGCTAATGAGATGAGATGTTGGAAAAGGGGTAGTTCGAAGCAAATACCCCTTCATCTTCCCTGTTAAATACACCAATGATCATAACAACAATAGTAATAGTATTAATAATAAGAGTTATGACATAACAATAGCAACAATAACACAAAGTTAACTAGACGCACTATTCCCAATCTCTGGTATCACTCATACCCCATTTTCTTCATCTCTGTGTTCCGCCAGGAATGTTTTTTTGGATTTAAATTTGAACACAGGAATCCTTGGACATTGTTTGATCTCGTCTTGTAATTGTTCCCTTAAGTTATAATTTCCCTCTTTCCGTATGAATAATTGATGGATGTTTTCCGGCATTATGTTTTTGTTGAGCTGACGTAGCAGTTGTGCAGTGAAACATTTGACTAAATCATCCAATTTGAATCATTTGGACCGCAGAAATAAAATAGGAGTATGATCTGGATATCCTACCCTGGGTATGGTTCTAATGACACGTCCTGACCTGAGTGAAATATATGCAAAAAAGTCCGGAAGGGGGCAAATACTTTTTCACAGCGGCGTACGTTGTGGTTTCTTATTTTTAATTCTCGGTGGATGAGATTTGTTTTTGCTAGAAAGGCCAAAACAAACAATGCGGCTTCCATCGTGGAGGCCCGCCACTCACTGTCTTCTACCGCTTTCATCCATGCTGCAATGCATCACAATCCAATTTGAACGTAGCAGCGGCGGGAGCGCGCGCACTCTCGTTCACACTCCGGCACTCCATCTCACGCTACGGCTATCGCTAGCACGCCCGTCGCGGCCATTTTGCGCCTCTCCTCGGCTTTTTGTTTATCATTTATTCATACGTTCGGTTTTGCGGCCCGGAGGTCTCGTCGCCACGGCAACAGGAAGAACCGACGAGGAGGGGTTTCGGATCGATGAGGCTTAAAGTGGGACGCGGAAAAATCAAAGCCGTATTTGTCCGCTCGTTTGAAAAACATCAAAAATACCGGCGGGGTAACAATAGTACCTTGGCGGAAGCATTCACACATTTTTCGTTGCAAATCCATTTTGGACTTTTATTTGGTGTCAAATGAGAACATTTAGGCCACTGGGGGCATTGCATGTTGAGGACTTTAACTTATCTGCTCTCCTCAGGATTTGTCAATTCTTTACAAATTGCTTGAGTTTTATCAGACATGTGGTGGAATTTAAAGGAACAGCGTGTATTATTACACTACTATTCATATACTGCTTGGATTCCTTAAGCAGATGGGCCGTAAGAGCATTGTTTCCTGTGGTGTCTATTGGGCAACTACAGCCTGGTGGCACCCATCCCTCTCCAGGCCAGTGCAACCAAAAACAATGCTACAAAGCACAAGGAAGAATGCAAACTATAGAGGCTCAGAGTGACCAAATTGCTCCATTTTTCCTGGATATTCTTGTCCCTTTGCAAGCTTTTTGTTTTTTACGGGTATCCGTAGTAGCAAGATGGCAGACAATTCTATCAGGTCCTCACTAGGTGAAACTCATGTCATGGAAATAAATGCAAATTTCTCTACTTAAGGTATTTTAAGCAAAGCACATTGATATAGTAGCTCATGTATTTATGCTTATTATCTAAATCAATAATGAATACACAATGTCCTTTTGAAGGTTACTGTTACTCGCAAAGCGTTGCAGACACTAAAGTATTATCGACTGCATTCTAGTGGTTGTTTTACATTCATAAATTCAAAATTGAAAAGACATAACCTTGTGGATCACTTTTATACTTTTTTAAAGGGACAACGTGTATTTTTTGATGTATCGTGTGTTACGAACAAAAACGAGTGCTACCGAGCACAAGGGAGAATACAAAAGGACCAAATGGCATCATTTTTCTTCTCAAATTCTAGCCAAGCCCTTCACAAGCTTTTTCTGTTTTGTCTGGGTAATGATGGAAAAACATGTCACATCATTTTAGAGGAGGCCCACGTTATTTAAAATAAATATAAGGTTTTTCAACCTGCGAAATTTCCCAAAAATGTTGCATGCATGTTAATATGATAGTTTGTGTTTTTGATTATTATTCAAATCAATATGCAATCAGTTTATCTACCTATTGTTGATCGATTTTAATATTATTTTAATGAGTTGTTATGAATCTTATTTTTTATAGGAAATTATCAATTAAAAAAAAACACAATATGAGAACAGTGGGATATTTTTGTATGTTGAGCCTTGTAAAAAGATTGAAGAATGAGAACAAAATTCCCCAAAATGTCATTTCTGATGCCAGATGTTTCGAACCCGACGCAGAATCCTGCTTGACGCTACCCTTTGGCACTCACATAAGACTTCTATTCAAGAAAAAAAACTGCTTTGTCCCCTGAGAAATTGCTTTCGTATCGTTTCTGCCCTGCAAAGTGTGTAAAAGTGGGCCAGCATATAGCTACATCCATCCATCGCTTATCCTCAGTAGGGTCGCGGGGGTGGTGGAGCCCATCCCAGCTATCTCGGGGCAGTGGGCAGGGGACACCCTCCACTGGCTGCCAGCCAGTCGCAGGGCACACAGAGAAAGACTACACACTCGCTTATTCCCACCAAGGGACAATTTGGACCGGACGGTTAAGCTGACATGCACGTATTTGGATTGCTGGAGGAAAGGAGAGTGCCTGGTGGAAACCCACACAAGCACGGGGAGAACATGTAAACTCTGCACAGGAAGGCTGTCAGCTGGATTTGAACCCACGACCTTAGAACTGTTCTGCAGACGCGCTAACCACTCAGCTGCTGTGCTGCCTTATATAGCTACATTTACGTACAAAATACCACTGAATACAGTTATGGCGGTGCCGTTTCAAGCACAGCACGAGGCCGCTGAATGAATCCTCAGGTAGATATTCTTCCTACTGTATATACTCACATTTATAACTCTAAAATGAAATACTGAATTCAAAGGGGTCAGCTTGTATGTGCATATCTAGTCGTTTGTCACCAGTAGTGAATGGGAGGCGGGGTGTGCGTGGCTTTTGGAGAAAAACAAAATAAAGGAAAATCAGTGGAGAAAGTGGGCAAAGAATTGAGGGTATTCGTTTGGTCTTTTTTAATTGTAAACTTATTTTTACAAAAAACAAAAACATCTTGGACAGTACCCAAAAATGGAGAAGAAAGCTCTTAGAGTGGTTTGAAGTTCAGAGACAAAATGGATATGGAGTGTCTCGGCTTGTGTTGGTTTGCAAGCCGTCAAGACTGCAAAAGAAATATGAAGGCTTCCTGTTTCCATATGTTGGTGTACAACTTTTTCTACATTTATTTTATTTTGTGCATATTTTAAAGCAGTAAAGTAGGGGCGGTGTCAATACGAGTAGGTACAGTAGTATGAACCGCGCTACTGTTTGGTGACAATAATCTCGGGGGGAACGGAATCACTTTTTAAGCAAGAAACCAGTAACTGTAACGTTCCAGAAATGCGCCCAATAGCTCTCTAACCCCGCCCCCCTGACCCAACTCAATAAATATCCTGTGAGCCGCAGACAAGCCAGGACCGACATAGGCATGCTTGCAAACATTCGAGCACTTTGCCCAAATAGTGATGATCGTTCAAAATCCTTTCATACAGAAACCTTGCACAAAAAAACAGCGAGAGCTTTCTACCTGAGCAGCTGAACAGTGCCAGCGACCGTCCAAGCCTCCCTGACTGCCAAGTTCACACATGGTGGCCTCACTTTGGATCCATGGCTTTGTTTTTATCCGCCCGGATGGAAAAAGTCAGGACGGACGAGCCGCGGCAGGAGAAAAGGCGAAGGTGCGATGCCGAGAAGAAAAGGAGAGAAGCCAGCGCTACTAGCGCAGATGGAGAGATAGAAGAGCTCCGCCAATCGGGAGCCTCCGTTCCGCAAAGTGCGAGGGAGGAGGAGAGTGTAGGGGACGACCGGGGAGGAGGAGCGCGGTTTTCCATACCAGAGTCTCATAAACTTTGATTTAAAAAAAAAAAAAAATCGAATCATATTTCGAAATACATACTTATGAAAGATCCTCGAAATAAATGTTGGATTGTTTTAGCGTATAAATGATGATGATAAATGCCATGGTAGGAATTTGCGCATCCGGTGATCTTGTGGTTTTTGCGGAGAACAAAATGTTCTCCCGGGGCAACGTACTCTTTTCCACAGCATCCTTTCATCGCTTCATGCGTTCCGTCCCGACCCTGCTGCTCACTTGCATTATTTAACGGTTCTGGACTAGCCCCGTTGCATTTTGAGCTCTTTAAATTTAGTGCTATTATACTACTTCAATGACTTTTACGATTGTTTTTATTCATATAGATGTTTATCTAGAAATTTGGAGTGTTTCAAAAGCAATTGTCACGATTGCCAACTGAGCCCACCCGACAGTCACTCTCTCTCTTTTTAAACCAAGAGGAAGCTGTCAGATTGTTACGCCAACTGTTGCCTTCAGCTCAGTAAGCCTTTTTGTCCGACTCTGTTCCCGTCCTGCTTTTTCTGCCTGATCTTTGTTGCGAACCCGTTTCCGGACTTGATTACGCCCCGTTCCGCCTGCCCGTTACCTGACCCGTTTTGCCCCGTTATGCCCGCCTCCCGCTACCGACCTCGCTTACGAACTCGACACCGCCTTTGATCTCCAGCCGCGGCCAACAACCTGCTAATCGTGCCCGTCTCCGATCCTCCTCGCTCGACACGGAAGTGCCACTTCCGCGTTCCCGCCACCTGCTACCCGTGTTAGTCGATCCGCGGATACGTGGAAGCAAGCCTTTCTCTCCCTCTTTTAGCAATAAAAACGGAGAAAATGAGCGCTATTGGGTCCCTCTCCGTTCCTGGTTTGTGACAACAATTGGGTGAAATGTTCCCGTTATAAAGCAATATACAATGACATACAACTTTTGCATAAAAATGCTCAAGAGAAAAAAATGGGCTTTCATAGTCTTTTTGCCCAAGTATTGCCGAGATATCGGATTCAAGTCTCTTTATCGGTCCAAATGATTTATCCTCCCGGCTCGGCGGCCCTCCAGTCAATTCTTTCCGCCAAATGAGCTTGCCCACCTCTGCCATAAAGTATCGCTGAACCTGGACGTTGACCTAAGCTTCCCTCCCCGGCATCGGGTCTCGGCCAGGCTTCCCCCTTGTCGGTCGTCCTCACCCGCCTTGCTTTTTTTCTTGCCCCAAAACAAAATGGCCCCTTAACACACCCGCCCCCCATCTTGGTGCAGGTGCTGCGATGCAAGGATGCTGCAATCCTATTCACTGAATCTTTGTGTGTGTGTTGCCAGGCAACAAGCAATAAGAGCTGCTTCAAGAAGACATATATGTTTTTCCAGAGCGAACGGGGGCAAACGCTCCACGTTATGGAGAGCGCGTGACCCAGTTCGCACCACAGCCGGCCCCGGGCGCTGCCGAGTCCGACTTAAGAAGTTGGACTTAAGGAGGCCATCTTGTGCTATATGGTAACATGGTCTCCATTTCTATAGCGCTATGACCAGTCACTGAAAACCTCTCAAAGCCCTTTGATATTTACTTCCCACTTTACCCATAACACACTTAACTCCGAGGAGCTGGGAATCGAACCCGTGACCTCGTGAGCTGCCGCCGTCCCCGATTCTCGGTGCTCGAAGCCGAGCGGGCGGGCGATCCATTTTTCATGGGAAGGGAGAAATGTACAGAGCAGCGACACCACAAGGGGGAGGTGTAGCAGATCGCAGGGTTTGCCATCGCCATGGCAACTTGCAAAGGAATTCTCTTCGTGAGGCAGCTGCCGAGCGTAGTGAGCATCTCGCCGGTATTTTTATGATTCTTAAAGGGACACTGTGCGCTCTTCGGGGTTCGTACCGGGGAAATCCTTGAAACGACTTGCGTTTTAATGTTTTATTGTCAGGGATTGAAAAGTGCTTGAATCTTAGCTGAACTGCGTGTAAATGCTTGAAATTGTTGCCCTGTTTCTCAACAAGTCTGCCTAAGATTGATCTCGACACTGCTCCATCGTGGCTCGGTGTAGCCATTGCATTTCTTTTCCTCTGGTGGTAACTGCTGCTGGCATGAGTTTGTATGGCATTGTCCTATGAAGCGTCGTCACTCATCTTTTTTTGGCACTTACTTTTGAAAACATATTGAAGCCTCACGGCACTGAATGAGTTAAAAGGGCATTTTCTGCGCTAGTTTTGTTTTTTCGTCAGTACTTAATCATATTGACATGCTTGATCCTTAAGAAAACAGAGCCCATCTACAAGGGTCTTTGTTAGGGTTGCTGTCTGCTCACACGAGGCTCCAAGTGGGCACGGTGTGCTGCTTGCAAACTTGCCTTTATTGGCTAATGGCCTTAAAACTTGCCTCTGATTGGCTTGCACGGTTTGAACCCCAATGGCGACAATTATTGTTGGCCAACCATTCCATCGCTTACAAACATGTCACTATAAATGTTGGGGCTGACACATCTCCTACGACCAGAGGGCCCCAAGTGGGGTTTGAACTGGGCACAGGTGTGTCCAATTATCCTGCACCTGTCAAACATTTTGAATCGCACACGTTTGTTGGGTTATTATCCCAAATTTTCTTCCTGGTTTTAATTGTCATTTCATTCCACCACTGTGACAGGTTTGTATCTTTGCTCACTGCTGTTTCCACTTGTTTCTAGTTTGTTTTTTGTTTTCTTTCCGATTTAGATGTTCCATTAGTTGCTTTAAGCCCACTGCTTTGATATCGGTGCTGTAAATGATATCAGTTCCTGCCTCCCCCAAACGGGTCCATCATTTACCGTCAAATCATAACAAGAAATGGTTGAAGAAAAAGCACAGTGTCTCGCGATGACGGGATTTTCGGTCGGACGGAAGCGGAAGCTGACCTGCTGCGTAGCGCCCTGCTTCCTGTTGCTGGCGGTGGTGGTGGCGCCCACGTCCCCGGGGGCGGGCGCCGATTCCGAACGGTTGGCTCCCCCGCCGGCCGCGGCGCTGGATTGCGGCGTGATGGAGGAAGAGGGCATGTCGCCCACCAGACGGGCGCTGCCCTCCACCCGGATGTGCGGGTGGCTCTCGGCCGCCATGTTGAGGATACGCAGGCCGTTGTAGTACAGGCCCGACAGTTGGCCTTGGAACATGGCCGCCCGCCGTTCGCCGCCGCCCACCCGCACCGTCGTTTGGCTGTTAAAGATGGTAAGCTGCCGGCCTACCCGTTCGCACGTACAAAAGAAAAAAAAAAACGGGAGAGAAAACGCACACAAACACACACACACACACAAAACAGGTTTGAGCGTTACACAATCTCATAACGCTCCGGGTTTTGGTGAGAGCATGAGGAGAGATGTAGTAAAGCCGAGAGAAGGGAACGAGGAGGAGGTGAAGATGCCGGGGAAGGGGGAGGCGGATGGTTGCTATGGTGATGGGTCAACAGCAGTGTTGGGACTAGCGCGTTACAAAACCTTTACTTTTCTCAGGGACAGGTATTCCAACGCCCTATTTGTAAAAAAATGGTGACTTGCGGTACTCCTTAATAAAGGGAGAGTGTGTCATATTTAGCGCCGCCTAAAGGTACAAAAGAATCCATTCCTAGTAGTCACTGCCGTGTTGGTTTGGCATCTTCCTGTTCTCATTTTGCGCCGCTTTTTCTTCACATTTGACAATACAGTGCCGTGGAGCGGACAGATATTACATAATATCAGTCACTCCAGACTGACTATGTTGCGGCAGCCGAAAAATTAAGAAGGAAATGTTTTTGATCCAATTTGACACCAAAAACATACATGTGATCTTTAAGGCAATAAAAAAAAAAAAAGACGGAGAACAGGCCGATTTAGTGTACGGAATACTAACGTTACAAATATGTGAATCGCTTACGTCAGGAATGATGTAAGAAGATTGATTCAGATATCTTACCATAAAGAGCATGCTCATCAAACTATCAGCTTCACCGCAAATCGCTACATCCACGGAATTGTTCATTTCCATCGATAAACAACTCCTCCAATTAGGGAGGTAGACGATAAGCCACTTCGTTACCTCGATCCATTGGTTGAAATGATCAACACGGGCCTAGAGCGCCCTCTTGAGGTTTATTGTGAAAATAACACGTGAAACTATACACAGCACCGGTAACACCAATGTCAAACTCAATGATAAAATCATATGGCATATAAGTTTCGCCGAAATCTAGGTGGGACCCCTGGCCGGACTATGATACCTTTAAACGCAGAATTTCAAGGCCGTCCAAACATTCATTTCCCCCCTCACTCTAGACAGATTAATGAACCTTTAATACGCCATCGCTACTCACGTCATACAAGTGGATGCTTATACGGCCCTAAGGATCACCACTGGCACCGTCTCCAAGCACAGAGTTCAAGAATCGATTTCCACCGATATTCTCCCTACCATAAATACTAGTATCTTAGCTGTATTTTGGAGTATAAAATACTAAAATCAGGGGGCAAGCTTTGTAGCATTCGGAAGGCAGAGCATGGGAGGGCCTCAAAACCTAGCTTATCCAGAAAAAAACAAACCAACGGGAAATCTCTATCAATATGGAAATCGTGAGCACAAAAATGACGGCGAACGCGCTCTGAGTTTTGCCCTTTTTTTTTGTAAAACTACGTTTGCCTACAAAAAAAGAAAACGGAAATCTGACCGGTTTCAAGCCTATAGACAAAATGGATTTGGAGGGTCTCGGCGAAGTCTTTGTTTGCGAGCCCTCGAGACGACATAACATAAACGAAGGCTTCGACGACGACGCAGGTCGGAGGTCCGCGGTGACGGGTTAAAGCGCTATCGAGACGCATTTACCAGTCGAAGGGGGTATATAGGGTAATGGATAACTTTTGAAAGGGAGGAACTAATAAGTGGCGTGACTTCTCTCAGTAACGCGCCCAACACTGGTTGACGGACAGACAAACAATCCTGAAAAGCATGCACATCATCTTCATCAAATGCTGTTAAAGGGACTAGAGGCCATTGGAATGGCTGAGGTTTCGGACGCCAAGCGAATTCCCATTTCATTGGGCTACACAAGAGTGTTCAAAACAAGCATTGTTTTATCAGTTTTATCTCTATGGTCCCTTTAACCTGATATTATCAGATCCACATTAACAACAGGCACTAGAGTTATAACACAAGTATTACACACTACAGCTGCCCAACTTTTAAAGACTGAATTATGGATTTAAAGATTAAAAGGTTAGTTGATGGTGCCCAAGAGAAACTAGGTCAAGTCATATTGAATTCTTTTAAAGCTTTTAAGGAATTTTAATCAGGGTTTTTACCTTTGTCGAGTAGCCAATCGTCAACTACTCGACCGAGCCGATAGGGGATTCGCTGTCTGGCGATGGCCAGGCGCTCGTTATCAATGTTGCCTTTAATTTAGAGATGAGAACACAGTAGTAATTACGCACATCCCAAAATCGTGGCACAGGAGCTGGATACAAAAAGAAGAGCGATGAAAAGAAAGTAAGGGTCCGCTCACGCTTTGCCTGGGGGGGGAGTTTTTGGGCAGGGGGGGATACGCGGCCACGAAGAGAGGCGCCCGGGCCGCGCCTTTGGCGGCGGTGGAGCTGCCATCTTGGATGTGTCACATCTCCGCTTCACATTTATTCTTATTTTATTTGAATCCCGTCGCTATCGGAAATGTGCGTCTTCAAATGGCTTGTGGAGGGATGCGATAACACCGTATCGGTGCTGATACCAGCATTAATTTGAACCTGAAAACTAATTTTATGCCGATTTGACATGCTTTCTTGTCATGACAACTGTTTTCATCTTATTATTAAGTTGTTATTATTTTGTCATTGTTGGTATGAATAGGGCCCGGTTATTTATTGACTTATTTTTTTAGATAGGATATCTGCAAAAGGAGATTTCATAGGATGCCAATTGATTATGTGACTCACTGTTGTTTACTGTTTACACGATGGTCGTTATCAATCAATTCTGGTGCTGTGCTTCGATTTTTTAAAACTTAAGGAGTAATTCAAAGAAAGGACTCAAGGGAGGACTTTAATGAGCGTTTTGAATTTCTTATCCGAAGTTTGCTGCCCTGTCCTTGCAAGTCCAACAACCGTTGATGTCTTTTCTCTTTATGGTGAGTGTCTACTACACTTTCAACGCATCAAATACTATTGGCAACCGCTAAAACGGGGGCCGGCTACCAAAGGCCAGCAGGCCACATGCCGAATGAAAATGCTCAATCGTGATCATGACAATAAACATAAGAAATAAATAAATTACATTTCTTTGGGTTCCAGTTTTGTCCCCATTTCCCCCTTTGTGTCAAATTTAGTGCTTAAAAAAGGGACCTACGATATGATTTGCTTATATTCTAAAAAGAATACCGTAGAAGTACTATAAAAATACTATTGCGGAAATATTACTACAGAAATAATAGAAATATACAACTACAGTAATGCCGCAAAACACAAAATTATACGACAAAAGTACTATTATAGAACTATTACAAAATGACTACAGAAATGCTACAAACATACCACCACCGTAATAATATAATACAAAAATACATATTAAGGCAGAAAAACGACAAAAATGCTACCAAAAAAAATACAACTACAGCAATGTTACAAAACTAAATATGAAATTTAGTGCTAAAATGGGAACCCAATATATTATTTTGCTTTGATTTTGAGCGTTTCAAAACCAATTTGATGAAATCATCCATTTTAAAACATGCATAAAGTATTGGCTAAATCTCCAGGATGGGCCCCCTCGGCCAAGATTCTCTTTCAATTTTGAGATTTCAAGTATATTAAGCAGGGGCTATGGAGCAGGGTCTATGGAGCATTAAAACAAACATAAATAAATATAACATGCAAATGCATGGTATCTTTTCATAAAGTATTGGCTAAATCTCCAGGATGGGCCATATTTTTGAACTTGATAGCGCCCCCTGGCAACTCCAAACAATTGCCCACCCCTGCACTAGAGAGAGCCAGAAAAATCACTAGAGCTTAAAAAGTTTCTCTTTCGATTTTCAGATTTCAAGTATATTAAGCAGGGGCTATGGAGCGTTAGCTTGACTTTTGAGTCGTTCCCATCCAAGATGGCGGCAACACAGACGCAGGGTACGCTCGGGAATGTACGGCAGCGGCGGCTGCGTCGGATTGTCAATGGAGCGGCGGCCGTGTTGGCGGCGAGCGGACTCTCACACTCTGTTCATCGGCTTTCATCTAAAGAAACATTTCAGGGGTTAACATCTGCAAGAGCACATAAGGTTACATTTGCCGCACGGCTGGCTTTGGTTCTTACATTGTTACATGTACAGGACACACAGCTCACAACAGTTAGCATCTGGCACTTGCTTTTAGACGAACAGCTAAAGATTTAACACTTTAAATAGAACAGAACAAAAAAAAAAAGAAGGAAAAGGAAAACAAACAACATCTTTTTTGGTCTTTATTTTTCCCACTAGTTGAACATAAACATGACTTTTTAAAAGGATTTATTTCAAAAACTAGCACCGTTATTATTAACTGCATTATGGAGATTACATTTATGACTATTTAACAGGGCTAAGGATCAAGCAGAAACAGTGTCAATCCAAGGGTTTAAAAGGTTTGAATGGTGCGCGGGGGTCCTGGCGGACGCCACCTACCTGACGGGTAGCGTTCGATGACGGGAAGCTCGTCCAATTGGAGCGTAGCGTTTCCGCCACTTCTGGTAAAGCGTACTATGTGGTACTTCCCGTCGTTGACGAATTTGGAGGCTTCCTCGATATTGATGTCGTCCGTGCCCACGTTGAACACCACGCGGATGTTGCCTTTGTCCTGCCGGAGAGAAAGGATTTCGGTGTAGACCGCTAAAAGCTCCGGACCCGATGCAAAACCTTGGCGCGCCACCTCGATCAAAGTAATCGGCAAACGCATAGCGCTCGTTTATGCTCGGATTAATGTGAACTTTGCTTATCGTGTCGCTGGAGGACTCGTGACTGTTCTGTCCGAGTTGCATGCTTCGATCATCAAAAGATGCGTGTGGCAAGTTTACCTGCCGTCATGTACGTCGTGGATTCCTTTTTGCCTTTGCCACCTTTTAGGTATGTGATGGTGACTCCTCATTTTGTGTTTTCTCAGTGTGTCTATCTTAATATAATATTGTCCAGATAGTTCCCTCTACGCGTGCAGGTCTCCTGAAGGCTTCTAGGTTAGCTCCGTTAGCAGTTGGCTGGCCTGCCTTGCTAAAAAAAAAATCCCAATTTGGGTTTGTGTTTCTTGCCGCAATTCTTTCTTTTGTTAGCGTCTCCCGGTTATTCTTGCTGCCTACTGCATGCTTTTGCTCAGCACCTCCTGTTTTTCTGCCGATTGGTTCCAGTTAGCCCTTTTTAGCAGCCGGCTAGCCTGCATTATCCCGATTGGTTTAGCGCTCGTCAGCTCCTTGAGTGTTATTCTTTGACAGTCAGCCCCATTTTGGCCGCTTGCCATTTCTTGCTGCAGTCACCTGCGATACAACGTCGAGGCATTTTCCACGAAAACTAGCAAAACATGGCTTAAAACACTCAAAACTGTATTGACGAGTTAACACGTAAACCAATAGGGTGACTAGTTTGCTAGGATGCTGGTTTTCTTCACATGACGTCACAGCTCAGGAAGTCCAAGACGATACAAGCCGTCTTCTAAATGCTTATAATTGGAATATACCAGTGACATATAAATAGTATTCAAAAAACATTGTATAATGAGGGGTATCCCTTTGGGTTTTTACCTGATTTTTGTGTTCAACAGTATTTCATCAAACGTGTTATTCAGGGACCTTGGTGGCAGATGCAAGGGATTTTTAATGCTTAAAAATGTTGCTGTAAGCGTGCTAATAGGCACTCGATTCTATTGTTTGGGGCGGAGGTGTACACCAAATCAGAATCCTTAGTCTCACTATCGCTCTCCAAGAATATTTGAATGTCAAGCAGACGAAGTGCCGGATGTACATCTTTTCAAAAATACTCGTGTTAGGTATCGTACTATCTGTAGCTGAAGGTAGTCTCCGAGGCCGGAGGCGCTGTCCACCCGCAAGAGGACGGCGTGCTTCTGCTGCGTACTGAAGCCGAGGGCCAGCCGGTCGGCCCTGGTGCTGGGGCGCTCGTTGGGGGGCCACGTGTAGACCACCACCCCGCCGTCGCGTCCAAAAATGTACGTGGTGCCGGCTGAAAAAACACCCAACAAAAAGAAAGAGTCAAGGAACGAGTCCAACTCGGGAAAAGTAACTGTATGAGCAGACTCTTTGGAGTGAGCAGCTCCCCATTGACCTGAAGCCGGAGTTGTTTCTAAAAAGGTACCTACCCCCGCATGAAATGCATAGTCGCTCACTTCACTAATATGACTTTAGATCTCAGTTTTGGGGGTTTGTCATCAAACTGTTATTCAATGCCCCAGCCAAGACAGGGGGCGGGTGCCCCCTACTGACCGTCATTACTAAAGAGTCTGGCGTAGGATGTCATGCTGCAGTCGCAGGTGAAGCCCTCCCATTGTTGCCTTTTCTCCTTAGTACGAGTGTCTACTAAAGTTTTGCGTTAGCAAAAGGCGCCCCCTACTGACCGTCGTTGCAAAGGGGTCCGGCGTAGGATGTCATGCTGCAGTCGCAGGTGAAGCCCTCCCATTGTTGCAGGCAAACGCCTTGATTGGAGCACGAGTCCTCTTGGCAGGTTGTGCTGGGACCTGCATTGGACAGGTGAGTCGGTGCAAACGGGTCATTTCATCTGACCACACGCGCCGGCTTCAAATATTGAAGCAATTTTGGGTCATTCGTTATACAAACTATGACAGAAGATCATCGTAAATAATGCTTTTGGCATTAAAACAAAGTGAGCAAATCGTGATGTATCGAGTATGTGAGGGCGTACTCACACCAGGCCGCTCATTGGATTTCATTTCTATCGCGCAATTGTAGGATTTCTCCATTTGATGTGACTGTATCGTGTAATATAACCGTAAATGAGTGCTACAAACCACAAGGAAAAACAAAACCTACAAAGACTCAAAGTAACCAAAAGGCACCATATTACTTCTCATCTTTTTGCTCAGCCTTTTTTAAGGTTTTGAGATGGCAGACAATCGTGTCGGCTCCCTTTAGGCGAGGCCACTTCAATAAAACCAATGCTAAAGCCTCGGCATAGTAGTGTTTTTTTTTTAAATGCATGTCTATACGATAATGTATGTATTTTTGCTAATTATTTCAATCGATAGTGTTTTCCTCAATGGAAGAAGTTTGTTTTATCAATTGGGAGCATGAAGTAAAACACACCGTATCTTTAAGAAGAAATGTAAACTTTATGAATGAGGCCTTGTTATTATTTCACTCAAAGTGGTGGTTGTCACAAATAACAGGTAAGAAAAGCACTACATTTTAAAAGACGTTTTGAATAAAGTTGATCAAATTGTAAATATAATGTAGTATACATGTTATGCCGAAAAGCTGTTTTTTTTCTTCATTTCTTTGTGGGCACTCGTGGCGCACGACAAGGCACTTTAAAGAGGCCGTTGCACGGTCCTTGTACAAATGGCTTTGATGGAAACTCAAATTCCCTTCATTTTATCCGTCTTCTCATCAAGCGTGGCTTACGACGAGGCATCCGTAGAAAATCAAAGGGTGTAAGTTTAGCTCACTGTTGGGCATTCAAATCAAAGTTGCCATTTTCCTACTATGGGTGAGCGTTTCCATTTGATTCTTAAAGTGTTTTTATTCCGGTGATCTACGAGTGTACTTTAAGGAGGCTCGGTCACCCTGGACCCCATCTTTCATCTTTCATGATGTGCAAGCACTAGCGACCTCAAACGAGGCATCTACAGCATTGATGCAAAGAGAAGTATATACCCAAAGCTACCTGGCCAGCAGTTAACCCAGTGCTCTTTTGGGAAAAAGGACTAACAGGCTCAGAGACCATTTCTCGTCCACTAAATGAAGAGTATGCTTAGCCCATGTATAGGAAAGTGAGAATTCCTTTCTTATTTCTCAGCTTATTTTGGAATGATGTTGCTGCTAAATGTCATCGCACTATTTTACATTGTTTTATTGTTACAATGCACTTAAAACGGAGGCCAGTCCCCAAGCACTACCTTCAAAAAAAAGGGGTTGCCTATTTCGCCCGACATTCTTTTTATCTTGATTTTAAACCCTCATGTTTTGTTAGGAATTGACACCACTAGTTTTGGTTTTTGACCGAGGGTCTAACTCTGTCCTGACCACCAAAAAGAAAGGAGTATCGCTCAAGAACAAACATATATATCTGACAATTTGTTTGGTTTGATTTCATTTTGGCCTCAGTTTCCACTCCAACTTACAAGAGTACATATGCTTCAGGTATATTTAAAAAAATAAAAAAATAATACATTCTGAATCACTAATTACAAATAACCACTAATGAAATTCAATGACCAAGTAGCTTAAAATTCAAAGCTTAGCATCGGGTGGGCTCAACACAGACATCTCTAGGTTTGAGATTGAACTAAACTTGAAGGCAAGTCACTCAAATAACCATCAAACATATGCGTCATTAATCTAGTAAATGTACAGAGAAGCGATTCAATTGATCATTTCCAAGCAAACTCATTTCTGTCTTTAAGCATCTCAAATAATCGGAGCCATCAATGAAATCAGTATTAGTTCCTCAAACTAAATATGTCATTAAAACTACAAACTAAAGGAAAGTAAAAGTGAAAGTATGCATGATATTTACTTTCACTTACCAATTGCAAAGAAAACCTGAACACACATCTTCTACAACAGAGATGAAAAGCTCTTCTTCAACAAGGCAAGTCATATCTCCTGACAGTTGCATTTCATCTTCAAACCGAGGATATTTACTATTTAGTTTCTTCAAGCTCCGCTTGGTTTTCCGAATAACTTTTTGTGTTCTTTCTTCCCGGACCACATGCCGGTTTGAAGCCAATATGGCTGTCTTTCAGGATGTTCCTGTCGCCTGACCAAAAGTTGGGAACTTTAGGTCACAGATTCTTGTACTGGCCACTGCAGGTCCGGATGAAGACAAGTTTTGCGAATGGGAACGAAGATGCGGGTGATTTTCTTTTCTGTTCAGTGACGGTATCCATGACCCTATTTTCTCATTGTAATTTGATTTTATGGCCCCTGAGCTACATCAGTTATTACATTTTATATCCTTGAAACGGGTCACTGGAGACCCTAACACAACGGAAGGGTTAAATCTTGATTACGTGCTTATCCTGGAGTTCCATGTCTAATTTAGTTGTAGATGATGTTCAAAATTAGTATTCTCAAAGTGTTGCCTTTTTACTTTTGTAAATGAACATGCCAAGGCCTATTTAAAGCGCTCCGTTGTTTGCCACGAGTGTGTGCAAATCTGCAGGTATCAAGCAGTTGCCATGTCCCGGAGATGTGGATTAAGCGAGTTCACGCGACAGAAAATCATCCGTTTTTCATTATTTTGATGCCTTAGCTTGGATATCAAGTTATTCTTCAGCACTCAAATTTGGTACGGTTTTCTATTGTTATGTATTTTTTTGTCAACGAACACAGATCGGATCATTTATGCAAAGAGGGTAGAGAGTCGGAGAGAGTAGAGCGTACTAACTTCATGCAATTGCGTGTACTTTGAAAATGACGTGAGCACGGACGGCTTGATGCTTGTCAGTACGCCCAAAAGAAAGCAAAATGGAGAACATGCAGGTGCTGAGTCCGGATGAGGACAGCAGGAACAGAGCTATGTTTAAAAGCCCCGGTGGTCTTCTAGATGGCCGTTCTCTTCCTGCCTCATGCTAGCCACGGGTCTCTTCAAAAAAGGGGACGGGGTGCGGGATGACTGGGATGGTGGAGGTGCTTTTAAGAAGGTTAAGAAGAGGTGAAGAAGATAGCATGCGACTTTAGCGGTTAAAGCTGTGCTCGTCCCCAGACCGGTCGTGACCGACTGAGTGAGCGCGGGATAGGTTTCCTCAACCTTCTCCTCTCCGGATCAGCAAGATCCACACAAGACTGCACAGTACTGGGTAGTTTGGGGCGCGAGCGGATGGACGTGGCGGGGAGGGCAAAACCTTCAGCTCAAAGACCACGTTCCATCTTGCAGATTGGAAAAGACCTCCTTAGACGGAGCCTATTATAAATATGTAATTGTTTGTCGTTGTATTCATGGAAATGTGCTATTTTGTTCCAACCTACAATAATTTGATGTAGAGAAATGCAAAACAGACAATAAGTCCGTAAATGGAAGCAGAAAAGGAACAACACGGGTTGGTAGGAAGTGAAGTAGGTGAGAAGAAGGAAAATGAAGGATGTAGATTAAAAGATAGGAGGCAGGATGGAAGAAAGCAAGTAGGGAAGAAGTAGGAGAGAAGGAATCAATAAGGGTAAAACAAAGACAGGGAGGTAGGTATAAAAGAGGGTGGGTAGGAAAAGGTACGCAAGATGGAACGAGTAAGACAGGAAAGAAGATAGAAGAAGGACAGGTGACTTGTGAGTTATGTAGGGAGGAGGAAAGTGAGATCAAGAAGGAAGGGAGACAGATAGACAAGCAGGCTTGCATGATGGAACAATGAAGGACGTGAGGATCGACGAGGAAGCACAAAAGGAAGAATGAACTACTGTTAAAAGAAAGATCTGAGGAAAATAATTGACAATGGGGAAACATACACCGTGTATACAAATGTAGACCATATGGAGATGTGCATTCCTTCTATCATCTTAGTGGTCAACACGGGTGACTCGAACTGTTAGGAGCGAAGGCGCGGTCACTCCCGGTGGGCCCACTTTTGCCCTCCACGGCACGTTCAAGCGCGCAGGAAAAGTCCAATACCTTGCAAGTCAGCTTTCATCAATGTAACTTTTGCCAGACAAACAAAAAGAAAATAGAAAGCAAAAAAAGCAAACCAAAGTTAGACGGTTAGTCCATGTGCACGGATGCCTGTCCAGTGCAGAAAGATGATCAAACCTCAAGTCGGGGTTAGTGGGTTAAGCGGTTTCCCACCATCGGAATGGAGAACGAAAATAAAAGATGGCAGCCACGCCCGCCCTTTCGAAGCGCCCTCCCGCCCGATCGGAAGCCGGCTCGCCTTACCTTCGCAGCCTCGCTCCACCTGCCCCACCGTGGCCAAGGCGTCGGCCAGGAGGTCGGGTAGACGGCCGTTGAGGTCCAGGGTCGCCAGGCAGCCCTGAAAACCCTCCCGAGAGTGCACCAACTTGGGAAGGTCGCGGTACATCTCCTTGGACACGCCCCCGATGTAGAGGTCACCTGACAAACCAAGCGTCAAACAATCATCCGTTATCTGCCCCGCTCATCCTCAGTAGGGTCGCGGGGGTATCGGAGCCCATCCTCGCTATCTTGCGGCAGTGGGCAGGGCACACCCTCGACTGCTTGCCAGCCAATCAGAGGGTACACGGAGACATTCGAGGAAACCTGGGGACGATTTGGAGCGGCCAGAACATGGAACGTAATATTGTGCCAAGCATCTACGGATGTAAAGTGAGGTACGAAATCCTGATTTGGCGCACAACTTGACCCCAACCATACAATTAGTGATCGTATTTACAAGGTTATAGCAAGTCAAGCTATCCGGCTTTTTTTTTGTTACATGGCCTTTTTTTTCTCAATAATGGTCGATCACATATGTGTGCCTTACCTGTCAGCATTCAAATATCAAATGAAACGTAAAAATAAATGCTTCTATGTATAGTTACTTAAAGTTATTTATCATTTAATGTTCCAATTTTTGGATTTCTTTTTTCAAAATGTTCCGCAACAATAGAATTGGAAATGGAATTAAATAGTACAGAAGATTGCCAAATGCTTACAAATATATGTCATATAAATGAATGGACACACAAATAAACCATTTAATACCTAACTACTGTATATCAGACAAAGGCCAAGTATTCATTTATGTATGCATTTTGAGATGAATTCATTTCAGTATTTATTTTGTCATGGGTTTTATCGTGTAAAGAAAATATTAAAATGAGGAGGTGAGCTTTTCACCGATTGGTTCATCCGTGATGTTTACTCTTTGTTCGCCCGCTCGCTGAGGAAAGAAAAGCAACAAAGTTGATCGCCTGACCCGTCGAATCGGTGAATAACTCAGCCGGTTTGAGCCACTCCCCTCATTTATATCACGTTTTCTTGCGATAAAAATACACAATGAAAAAAAATTACAAATGAAATGACATAACAAAAGGGAATCCATAAATATATGACGACAATGCATCAATGTCATTATTCTGGTATGAGAGGATTGAGGTGGTCAAGAAAAGCCAAGTACTGGCAACTGGCTGTCGAGTACCGGGAAGCTGGTCGGAAGACAACAATCTACCCGGTGGAGATCTGCTGCCGAGGCTACGTGGGGCAGTTAGCCGCACCCCTCATGAAGGGTGCGAGGGGGACGGGGGGAAATCAAAGCATGGCAACGAAAGAACCTGCCAGAGGAGGCGGAGAAGAGAAGCTTTTGGCTCCGGTCGAGGAGGAGGGACTCGGGAAAGAAAACCTAAAACCCCAAAACAGACGAGGGCCGGGGGATATCTATCAGCTGCAGGGGGTGGCAGGGAGACTTTCCGGTCACTACACCGCCACCGGGAGACTTTCTGAGAACGAAAGGAGGAAAATGTTGAGGATCGTTGCTTCCTAGCTGACGACCCTGAAGCTAAGCCAGGGGCACCGGAGGAGGTGGGACAGGCAGCAATGCCAACAACCTTTACTTTATTTTGCTACATGTTCTTAGATACCATAACTATTTATTTATTTGGTGCTCCATAGTACTTGCTTAAAAATGGAGAGGCGTACCTTTCAAGTCGAGGTTCTTGGCGCCCATCGTGGTCTGCGTGGTGACCTTGGTGTCGATCTTGACGGTGTGAAGGTTGTTGTTGTCGCGAGAGATGTGAACGTTATGCCAGTGGTTGTCATTGAGGGGGCTGTTGGAGTTTCCCTTGATCAGGTGGGCGCCGTTGCCCAAGTCCGAGATGTAGTGGAGATAACTAAAACGTTGAAAAAGAGAAAAGATTTGTGAGTCCGCCCTTAGAATGTGGTGGGTGGACGGTCTAGGGGCGCCAGTGGGCATGCTACCCCATAACAAAATCATAACTGTATTTTAAAATCAAATTCATCCATCTGCTGCATTTTTAGAGCAAGATCAAGAAGGTAGATTTATGGGGAATCTTGAATACACTAGTTTATGAAAGACAGACACAGCAAACAACTCACACCCACAAAAATCTGCTTTTCTTCTAATAAGGCTGAAAAGAAATAGTGTTGTGCTATACTATTTTAAGGTAACGTATCTGCAAATAAATAGATCATATCACCAATATGAGTTTAAATTTAATTCAATGTAATACTCATATCGGTTATTTGGTAAATGACATTATTAAATCTAAGTACCGCGGCTTTTGTGATCGCTGTTACCACAGGTTGTCGGTTCTTCTTCGATGGTTTGCAGGAGGTTATTGTAACGTGCAACTTATAAGTTACAGTTAGGGGCCGTGTCCGCCGAAGCGTTTTTTTCTAATCGCTTGCAACGGCAAGGCCGCGTTTTTTGCGGTCTGTTGAAATCATCGGCGGGTTTTCTGCACGGAACGCTCGACGCTAAACTTTTTTTTCTGCTTGACGAGAGTTGAAAATGTACAACAGGGGGAAAACGCGATGTCTGTCCATGTCCCGTTTTACCCAGCCGTCCGGGCAGGGCGGGACAAAGAGCGGAAATGCAGTCAGAGTGCGCCCTTCAAACGGGGTGACTGTCCAAGGTTTCTTCTTACTGACAACGATATGTGGCAGAAATACACAGCACAGGGTTCATTTGATTCACTTCACATTTCTATATATTTAAAAATAGGACCATATTTCCAAACAATAAATGTTAACGAGACCGTAGTGGGACCAGCGATTCCCCGACATATTTAGAAGAGCGGGCGAATACCGGTTGGGGTACGGCAACTCACCCTTTGACCAACTCCACCACGATGAAGTCGTTGCCGTCCCCGCGGTTGAAGAGGACCAGGCCGTCGGGCGAGGTGGTCTTAAACTGCAGGAAAAGGTGCATGGAGTAGTACGCCTGCAGCGTGGGCAGCGTGACAAAACTGGAGCGCGAACGAAAAGTGACGGGGTCGGCCACGATGCTTTTGTAGCCGATGACGGCGTTGAGTTCGCAGTAGTCGATATCGCCGTTCTTGCACAGGTCGATGTAGGGCATGCCGTTGAGCGCCAGGCCCTGGAGGTGCCCGATGAAATTGGAGGGCACGGCCGGCATGAAGCGCTTCTCCGTCACGATGCCCGTCTCCACGTTGTGGAACTCCAACTGGGTGTGGTCGCCTGTCATTTGACCTGGGGGAGAACCGGGAAGGGGCACACCTGAGACCGACTCCGTGGTCGAGCGTTCGGAACTTTTCTCAAGATCGTCTTCTTTATCCGACGACCGCATTTTTAATCTCAATGACTGTTCGCACGTGGTTTTAGTTTTAACTTGGTTGATTGGTTTCTGATACAAGGGCTCAATCAGGGAAGGAAGGATTCTGGCACGCGGAAGGGCCGCTCTGTTAGAATAGTTACCTTCGACGGGCTGCAGGTCGTCCACAGTCAGCTTCAGACCTTTCCCGCGTCGGACCACTCGAACCGTGTGCCACTCATTATCATTGAGACCCGAACCCGCAAAGATGGTCTCGGGCCCTTTACCTACACATAGTCCACAGAACCGTTACACACGCGCCCACAAGAGGGTGCCGCAGAGACAGGACAGGAGATGCCGGAGAAGACGGAAAACGAAGAAGAAAAGCGGCCGGGTCGGATTGATGGCGGGGATGAAATGAAAATGAAAAATAGGATCTAGAGGCCACATTTAAATTGGCAGCAAACTCCTGCTTCAATTCCTCTTGCGGTGCAGTTCATCAACAAACCACACGTTGGTAATAGGAAGCCGCGACGTCTTTAAAATATGGAATGCAAAATTCCCGATGAGTGTGTGCGTCTGATTGGATGTGGCTTATATGCTCCGAAATGGCTGAACCAATTATTGTGAAAATTGACACACTTAGACTTTAGGGCTCTTGGAGCGATTTTTCTAGGTTGTGTGTCATCCCCAATAAATGCCAACTCCATTGATAAACCTGGTGTTATGACACGCCCCTGCCAAGACAAGAGTTGTTTTTCGTATAGGGTAGTATCGGGAGCCGGATGTCTACATTCAAACTAATTGGTGCTCTACCCTCCAAAAATGGAGCTATTTTTGCACAAAAAAAAACAAAACTTAAACTTAGCCAGATGCCTGGCTGAGCGGGATGGGCGGCCATCTTGGCTACTCTGGCACAAACAGGAAGCATCATTTCCAGGGATATCTCAAAGCTGCCATATATTGAAAATCATATTCTATATTTCAGTAAGGAAAGAGAATTTTAAGATTTGAAGTAGCTTAACAAAATGCAGAATTTTTCAGTTGAAAGTGATTTGAAGACAAAAAGAAACCAAACTAGTTTACGTGCTATTTTAAAATGGCAGTCGTTTTGGTCGAGTTGGCCATTTTGTTATTCGAAGAAAAAGGTGAATATATTCTACATACCCTGCTTCAAATCGCGCGATCATTTCACTAGATACTTTTGAGAAGTGGACATTTTTTCTTGATCTAGGTTGTAGATTGTCATCAGGCTGGATTGAAGTCCTCAAGTCAAACGAGATAAGAAGCAATGCATTAGAGCACGTCGGTTCATCTTCTCGAGTGCAATACTGCAGCACACCTCAGGATGGCGCTCTTCACGCACGCAAACACTCGGCAAATAAGGATGCAGAGGCAGCCACCGCGCAATCGCCACCCTCCGCTGAGCACTTGTCAGCCGCAAGCGGGCCGCAGACCTCCCCCCAATGGCAGAAGCTCCACGCCGGCACCGGCCCCCAACCATCCCCCCTTGGTATGGGGGGAGTGTGCTCACCTCATTATCGAGCGCCGAAAAGGTCATAAATCACTCATTCACACATGCCTCACTCTACCTGCATTTGAGAACTGCCACATAAGAGTCACTAAATCAGGTCTCCGACGTTTTTGAAGCCGATACATCTTTTTGTTACTAATTAGCGCAGAAGGCACCTAGTTTGATATGCATTTTCCAAAATAACAACTCATCATGATCTACCCTCATAGTCAGATCCAAATGCAAATCGATTGAATGCCGTTCTTGGTCTCTTTTGTACTCTCAAAGTTTGATGCCCCACCGCAAGTGCTACTGCCATCGAGTCATCGATGAACGCACAGAAATAGAATGTTTTTATTCCCGCCTGGGGGAAACGGAACGCCCGCAGATGAGTGTAGCGCGGGCATCCGAGCTGGACAAAAGCTGAGACAATAGCATAAAGCCGGCCTGCTTCCAGCTCAAATGCCTCTGGTGACGACAGGCGCCGCGTCGGACACCCCTGCTCTAAGTAATATACACTGCCCCTTTAAAGGTCTTTTTTCTCTGTTGCTTGTCCGATATTCAATTCATAAAACAAACATTTTGACCTAGTGGGTGGTTGTGCCTCACGGTGACCCAAACAGGTAGAGAAATATGGAAATACAAAATTATATATATACCGCAGCCATATCCCCCTAGTGGGAGGTGGCTAGAGTCATTTCTGACCCTTTTGGAGAGATTGATACAGAGGAGGGGATTCCCAGCCCCCTCGCTCAACCCAACTGAGGTGTTGGGAGTCATTAGGTGAGCCAGTCCAACCCCTAATGCTGAACGCCAAGCAGGGAGTCAACGGGTACCAATGTTTAAGTCTTCGGTATGACTCGGCCGAGGCTTGAAACACAACCTCCCGGTCTCGGGGCGGGCGCCCTACCCCCGAGGCCACCGAGCTGGTTTAAATAAAAAATAAATATAGAAATAAATATAAGAAATCACACAATCAAGCCAACTGTTTTTACACGATTGTACAAGCTGTAATAGCAGGTTTCATAGAGCTTTTCATTGCCAAATTAGCCAGGCCACTGGGGATCAGCAGCAGCATCATTCTCAAGCAGAGATATATGGCAACCATTTCAGGCATATTCCAGCACTCTATCCAAAATTCAAGCACTTTCTCATCCTTGAAAACACATTAAAATTCAAGAATCGACAAGGATTTCAAGCACCTGAACCCACCCTGTAAGTAATCCTTGCTAGAATTTCACACAGCCCCCTTTAGCTGTAGCACGGACCGGTCCCGTAAGGGGCGATGACGCTTCTTAGGACAAACTAATGCCAGTTGCCGTTAATCACGAGGGAAGAAGCGAAGCAGTGGCGGCATCATTTTTAAACAGACTTGCTGAGAAACATGGCAACCATTCCAAGCGTTTACAAGCGCTTCACCCTAAAATGTAAGCACTTTTCTATCCACGTTAAAATTCGGTCATTTTCAAGGATCTCGAGCTCTCGTACGAACCCCGATGACGAGTCGCGTAGCGTTCCCCCGAGAAGCCTCAGCTGTGCCGGAGGCCCGAGCATCTCATCCGGTTAGTACGGATCACTGCGCTGCGCCGCGCCAGGCGAGCGGTCCGGAGAAAAACCTTCCCACCGACATGTGTGAGTAAGGGAGGCCATTTTTGGCGACGTATGAGGGAATTTGGCCCGAGTGTTTGTGTGCGTTCTTGCGTTGCGAGGAAAAAAAACCCCAAAAAGATCATCTGTGACCACCGGGGCAGGACACATCAAGAAAACATTTGCCGAGCTAGAAAGAGACCCAAATACATACAGTTTGGAGGATTCACTTTGCCGGATGCTTTTGACAAATACGCCTTCTTTTAGACCTTCTACATCTAATATGTTTATAGGGATGTTGGATTTAGGACTGTCCAATTTTGCCATTTTTCGGACCAATATAGCAATTTCAATGTGATTTTTAATTTATCTCTGCCGTTTTTTTTAAATTTTTTGTGTGAGTACTTAATACGAGTGACATGCTTCGAAGCAGAGGTCTCAGGCCCGCGGGCCGGGGGGCCAATTACCGTCCCCGCCGACGGGGGTTAATGTGTTTGAGTGTGTGAACTTTGGCTTGTCCCGCCTGTTTTCAACTTCTAACTGACTCAAGTAGTCAGGGAACCAGCAGAGGTGATTTCCATGAAAGGATAGGAAGAGGGGCTGAAGTCAAACTCATGATTATATTGTTCAGGGTTTCAATGATCGGTATCAGCAACTTCTTCAAACATGCAATACTGAAGAATAACTAACGTTGGTCGTTTTTCTTGTTATCAGGGTGAAAGAGTTAGGTATTCCCCTGTCTTGTCACACTGTGATGCAATCCCTCGTTTTTACTATATTGAAAATGATAGAAAAAATGTTTTGAAACTATATGCTTAAAGAATGTAGAATACAGAATTTTCCTCCTTAAATGTTTTTTTTTAACCAGAAACTTAAGTCACCTATTCCACAGCGCAGAGTGAAAATCCTCTCTTTGGACTAATAACGTGTCTGCGTGCACTTTAGTTGAAACGGAATTCCCTTTCATGGCGTTTGCGAACGTTAGTCGAATCCTAGACGAAATCGAATTCCCCGGCGAGGCGCACGCAAAGGGGAAACGGGAGAAGATGGCAAAGCGGCAGCAAAATGGACGACTACAGTTGCCATGGAAACAGTGCGAGCCTGCCCAACGGACCACAGGCGAGCTCTATTCCGCGCACGTTTCGGGGAAAAAAAAGACCACCGAATAAATACAATCGAGTTTTTCATTTCTACCGAGAAGAATCAGGAAACTTGTTTCGTAGTCTAATGACATAGATTGGTTTAAAAATAAAATTGAATTTAGAGTGGATTCATTCATGAAACATTCAAATAAAGCAGCCGTAGACTAAAATACTCGAGTCAAGATATTTCTTGGGCGTTAACATTTGAAAATGGGGGTAGCCGTTTTAAAGGGGAGAAAAGTGGTATGCCTTACAGGGTTTGAACACATTTTCATGGCCAAATTCAAGCACTTTTTTTAAAGCCTTTAAAGCCAATTTTTCAATTTCTCCAGTACCGATAAAATAAGGAATCCCACGGGAATGATGTGTTTTGCCGAGCCACAGATATACAGTATCTGCCATTTTTGATTTTGCGTGTTTATTCATCGAGACACATTCGTTTTAAATCTTGAGTAAATAGAGAATCAATTTGTGGATCCACGTGTAAATCTTTGAGAAAAATCTCTCCGCATAAAGGTGCTGTTGGGTAAAACGACAGTCATATTTTTATGTAGCTTCCATTTTAAGGTGCAGGATGTTCTTTACATGACACTTTACCCCTAGGAAATGCTACCTTCATTTTTTTTTTGCACAGCTTACGACGGATGAGTAATCCTTGCACACGGACACAGTTTTAGTTCCTTGTTTAGGTGTAGCATGCACCTGTCCTCATAGGGTAGCGCCCTACGAACTAATGCCGGCTGCTGTTAGTCACGAGGGAAGGAGCAAAGCCGCCGGAGAGCACCTCTACAAATCCGGACTTATTTTGTGTTTTTTGTTTTTTTTAATCTTTGTTCTCGATGCCTTCGCTTGGACTCTTTTCATAAAGGATTTTGTGCTATCTCAGTAACGCAGATAATAGCCTCAACTCGCCAATCGGGTGCAATAAGTGAGCGCGGGGGCCGAGCGAGCAAGAGGAAGAAAGCCGGGATGAAGATGCTGATGAAGAGCGGACGTGAGATGGAGGCTGACTTACTGGCAGTACAGTTTATCCTGATACAGTCTGGAGGGAGAAGAGAGCAGAGGGGTTAATGCCGCAAAAGGCCCAAAAGATTTTCCACGCCGCCGGGGACGCGGACCGCCACGCACCGCGGCCGGCGCGCCCGGTGCCGCGCTGAACCGCCAGGACGCGCCAGGGCGCACCGGGGCCCGCCGCCCGCGCTCCCTTGGCCCCGTCCAATAAGCCCCTCCCTTTTCTGGGGCGGGGGTTCGAGCGCTTACGGGCGCGTGGCGGGGCGTCAACCGCAAAGGAGGCGTGGCTGCAGACAACCAGAGACCCCGGCATGCGCCCCAAACTCAGACCTTTTGGGGTTCCACGCTCATACCGATATTTGGGAAAATGATAGAATAAAAGGGGATTATCTTGACAACTAGAATGGTTTTGCACTTGATGGTATTGCACTCCAACAATTGATAGCGAGTGAATGATGGAATATGGCGTACCTATCCATTTATACGTTTTCCCCGTATTCATTTTGTGATCGTTTCAAATTGCATAAATCAGTTTGTATGGAAAACCAGATAGATAAGCATATATTTATAAGTGCGTCTCTAGCTGTAATAAGCAAGACTGAGATGATGAAAGAAAGACTTGTGTTGTTTATTTGGTAAAATATATATCTATTTTCCTTTTACTCTAGATTGTCTGTCTTGCTGTGAGTAAATCGGAGCCTCGTGTGTTTTTTTATGGCTTAATAAGAGAAATTGCACCCATTCATCGGGGGAGCAATTGGCTGAGCCTGACAGGTATGTGTTATTCTTTATCTGGAGTCAATCGAATCCACTTTTGCTTTAATAGAAACTCAATCTATCGGAGTTAAAAATATAACAAACACTGTTACTTGAAATAACCAAGAGGAAGATAATAGATTTCAACTGAAGTTACTCTTCTACCTAAATTGAAATATTCCTCAAAAGAGCAATTTAATGGATTTATTGTTTTTTTAACACAGTGGAAGAGCAAAGCAGTTTGCATCTTAGCTAACAGTTAGTCTGCAGTCGCACTCTCCTGCCTCTCACCGGTTAGTGCTGGCACTACGTGTAACATTATCGGGTGTGCGTCATTGTGTTGTTGTTCTTTTTCTGCGGGTTGCTTTTCATTGTGTAGCCATTTTATTTTGTTTTTGGACATGAAACGTGTCTGTGGGGGCTGCTGCAGGGGTCTGCTGGCAGTGAGCAGAGAGTGCAGCCTGAGGCTCGGACCCTCTGTTCCAACATAGTACAAAAACAGCTCAACTTTGATGACATTTTTCAAATACGGCGGGGAAAATACATTTTGAAACTCGTACGAGACCGGATGATACTCTTCTGCGGAATGCTAACGTGGCGGAGAATTAGCAGAACTGCTAGTTATTGGTCTTAAAGTGTCAGAATCGAGTGTCTGTTTCAAGTGACTGGATTTGTAGTCAATTACCGACTATAGAGCCCGCCTGACCTGTTTGCAACCATAGCTCCCTGAGAAGGCCTGATCTCAGGAAGCGAAGCAGGGTCAGGCCTGGGCAGAACTCAGATGGGAGACCCTCAGGTGCTATGAATAGGTCATTTGCCGCACGCTCTGCTGTGATAGCACTCCGTGAAAAGGAATTTTCTTAAAAGGACCAAATCATTTGAATTATTAATGAATGATCTCAGATTTAAGAATGAAACTTAATTTCGTCTTTGTACAAGTTGTAGGTCGAGGAGGTAGAGCGCTTGTCTAGGAACCGAGAGGCTTCAGGTTCAATTCCTGTCCCTCAGTTAAATGTGGAAATGTCCTTGGGCAACACACTGAACCCCTCATGCACCTGATAAGCAGGTAGGGGCCTTTTATTGGTATGTGAAGTACATTGGAAAGCACTTTCGAGGTCCTCAATGACCGCTTAAAGCATTCAAGAAATGCAGTCCGTTTATCAGTTAGCATGTATTACATGATTAATAGTAGTAAACACACGGACTTGTTTTTTTTAAAGGTGTCCTAAATGTTTCCAGACATCAATGCAGTGTTTTGTATTTCGAGCGCACGAGTCGTGGAAAAGAGCAGCTCGCCATTTTCCTCCGAATAAGCGTCATCGTATTTGAAGTCACAGTGTTTGAAATGTAGCCCGTCGTCTGGAGTCTACGGTAGATGCCTCGTCATTATAAATTGGTGTTTTTAGTGTTGGTGTAGGAGCATGTGACTCATCAACTATCTGTTGAGCCATCCATGGAGCCATTGTTTTTAAACCAACAGATGATTGTTCTTCCAAACGATTCATTTTGCACGCCTGTGCGGTCTAGCAGAAGCGATCTTTCATTTGGATTTACTTTTATCGGAGATGCAACAGCAGAAACTGGTGGTGTGTCGCGGGATTTTTTTCCAATGAAAGAAATGTACCTTGGCTCAAAACGGTTGAAAACCACTGCATCAAGCCAGAAACGTAAAAAATGTGTTTTATGCGTTTCGTGGAATCGATTTGCTACGACAGCCAAGGACCTAAGAGGGATGGTCCTCCTGGTCCGATGGGAATCCCCGTGAGGGCATTGGCCGTTGCGCGGGGTTACCTAGATTGACAGTGAGGCGCACTCGTCCGCCGTCCAGCTCCAGGCGAAGCGTGTCGGCCGAATTTCTCGAGGTGGTGGCCATGAGGACCCCGTAAGCCCGCTGAGAGCGAAAACGAAGCGAGACGTCCTCGGCTTCCGTGTGCATGGCCATGGGAAGCTGCACCTTCATGAACTTGCTGCCGTCGTACGAGAGGATGGTGGCGTCTACGAGCGGGAGGAAAGAGGGACTGTGTTAAGTTCTGGAGGTGATGGACCCGTGTGGGGGAAGCAGGAACTCGCATAAACAATAAATAAGAAACCAGAAACAAAAAAAATACAGTCGCTCAGGCGATAGAGCGGTCATTTTGGGACCGAAAGGTCGCAGGTTCGATTCCTGGCCCCTTTAAGTCAAATGTGAAAATGTCCTTGGGCAAGACAATGAACCCCAGGTAGACGCATTGCCTGACGGACTCGGCTATCGGCGTGTAAGTGTGCGAATGGATGTAGGTTTTAGTTCAGGGGATGGTGTCGTGAGAAGTCTGTAGTTTGCAATAATCTGTGGTCCGTGCAGCACTTTGAGACTCCTTGTGATTAAGGGCCGTCACAAACAAATTTGACTTGACTTAAAAGTGTGAAGTACATTGTAACGCTCTCATTTTGGGAGCAAGGGGTTCGATTTTCAGCTCCCCTAAGTTCAACGTGCAAAACACAGAAGCCCAAATACCCTTGATACACAGATAGGCGCATAAGCATGCCAGCGTGTTGGTATAAACTATGGAAGGCGCCGCCACAGAAGATAACGTGCTGTGTTTGGCGTATGCGCTGAAAATAGCTCGGGCTGGCTGTCGGCTCGCGCTCGTCCAGTTGCATCGGAATACGCGGCAACGGAGAAAATCGGGGTCCTGCGGCCCAAAAACCCCCGCAGCTACAAACAACCAGCTCAGGTGATCCCAACCCCGGCCTCATTTACATAACCATCACAGTGCTACCTGACAAAGCTGATCCTCACCCGTTAAACCAGAGATCGGGAACCCTTTTCCCCCAAAGAGCCATCAAAGCAAAAGGATTTGGATTTTTCTTTTGAGAGAGACACAGCATATACAGTATTTCAAGACCAAAGCTGATTTCCCTGCCTTATGTTTGATGATTTAAAATCAATGCCATAATAAATATTTTAGAGCCCGTATCCCACGTCAATATAAATATGCCAAGGATACCGACTTATTTAGAAAGAAGCATGTGCTTGCGCTATGTAAGCATAGCTCCGCCCATCTCTAACTTCTCACCCATTGTTTTGGGTGCTTTGCTGGCGTTTATGGGTATGGGTGTTTACAGTCTGTTCTGTGGGTGTCTCAAAAGTAAACATTGTTTAATGCAGTGTTTGTAACCCCCTTGCGGCGCCAATTTGTTTTATAATCAAATTTGTGTGCCTGTGCAGTCTAGCGCCGGGCAGAGTAAGCGTGTAGTACTTTTCCATACCATAAGCGGCAACAGCAGCAGTAGGTAGGTAATTGCCTTAGCTTGGAGAGCAGCCAATTAGTGAGAGAAAGCGGAGGTGCATCGTGTGTCTTTCATTGATATCTGCCAGGATATCAGCCCTGTGTTCATCCAAACGGGTGCGTGTTTCACACTTAGGATGAAGATGATGAAATACTTTGTTCTTTGTGTTTATTCCATAAAAGAGGAAAAGCTTGAAAAACACGGGTTAATGAGCTTCCATATCAAAGGATTCCTTCGTGATGTACAGCCGAAAAGAGGTATGTTGCTGTGACACGGTGATTGTAAACTGTAGTTGAGACTGTGGCTTCTAATATATTGACTCAACTGTTAGTTGAATGATTGTGGCTTTGGCTTCTCATGCTTTATGGTCATCATTGCTCCGTTCGCATTTGAAACCATTACGGGAAGTAGAAAAGCTCTCGTTTGATCTCTGAGCCAGATGTACTCACGTAAAGAATCGTATCTGGCTCGCGAGCCATATGTTTCCGACCCGCGCTGTAAACCGTTTACCTCAGAAGACGCCGTTATTCATTGCACGTTTACGAACAGGCCTAAGCAGAACCGCTCTTAATTTCTTTATCTTTTTTTTCTCTCGCTCACTCGTTCTGTCTCTCTCCGTTTTCACTTCGCCTTCTCCCTTTTCGCGGAGGAGAGGGATGCGCATGCATACCGATGAGGAAAGCCAATTTGCGGGTGTGCGTCCGTGTCGGATTTATGTGTGAACACGGGAGGATTTAGTTAAGTGAGAGAGGCGGGAGCTCTCGCTTGAAATGCAAATGAAGCCTCGTTAAAATGGCGGAGGATGAAGAAGACCCGAGCGTAGCAGACGCCGTCCGCCGGCGACGCCGACGGCCACGGAAAAATTCCCTTCGGCGGCCGCTGCCCGCTCGGAAACTTTGGGAGAGGAGCGGCACGGTGCCGTACGTAAGCCTCCGGGAACCGACATCTCCCGTCTTTTCCACCGCCGGATTCTGCACCTTCGCTGCTCCTTTGCGCCACGCATGCGCTCTAAATACAGTATTTGCTCCCTTTTTTGCCGTATTTAGCACTCACAAACATCCAACCCGATTTACTATCACACAGAGAACATCCAAGGAAATACAAAAAGCACTTTTCAAATGAATTCTTCCATCTATCTACCTCGGTCCTATCCTTTAAGAGGGGTGACCGACTGCAAGACAAAAACATACAGCAACAAAGAAAATAAAAAAGGGGAAAAAATAGCAAAAAACACACACAAATATTTTTGGACCATGGCCAACCCAAATACCCAAACAAGTTGGGCACTTAAGTCGGTTATTTCTTTCGTCCCTCCGGATGAAACGGGACACGAGAAAGCGGCCGTGTCACTCGGGTCAGGGTGACACAACACACTCTTCTGTATGACAGCTTTCACCGGTTTACCCCTGCCTCATCATAGAAGTGCCCCGCCCATCCCTTACAACATGTCCAAACATCAGACTATCCTTTTACAACACCTCTCTACTCATCCCTATCACCAACAAATGTATTAATGAACAAAAGTAAAACCTATGTGAAAATGACGGTTTTGCAGTGGCCATGTCAAAGTCTGGATCCAATTGATATGCTGTGGTGTGACCTTAAAACGGGCAGTTTGTGCTAAAAAACCCTTATAAAGGACTCATTACCCATTAATGTAACGGTTTGATTTCTGTTTTAAGGTGGCCAAATTCTCAATTAGGTACAGGGGGCAATGACTTTTTCAAATGGGGCCCTAATCAATGGAATTCAAGAAGTCAAGTCATGTTTATTTGTGACGCTCTTAATCATAAAGAGTCTCGAAGGGCTGCACGGATCAAAGACTATTGCAAACTATTATTACAGACTATTATGACACCATCCCCTCAAGGCCCACATGAAACCACACCCCCTACATTGCATATGACCGTACCTTTATTGCAGTGTGTATTTTATGTAGCACTATTAAAATACTTTATACAACACGCTACAGTGGGTATTAGCACGTCACATTGGGTATTTGTATATTGTATTCCTTTTGCTTTATTATTGTATTGTTTTTAGCGAAGGGATGCAGCTGGAAATCTGAATTTCCCTGCGGGGATGAATAAACTATATATCTATCTAAGACCTAGATGAAGGCAAATAATACACAGATACAAAATAAAATAGAGCTTAATCATATGCTATTGAATAAAAGTGTGTTTTAAGCTTAGATTGAAACATTTCCACTGAGGTTGCCGATCGAATCTCAGGGGGAAGAGCATTCCACGGCACCGGGGCCCGGATGGAGAACGCTCTCTAACCTGTGGATCTTTTCTTGGCTCTTGGGATCACGAATAGACCGGCGCTTTCGGAGCGAAGGCCCCGGACCGGAACATAGGGGGAAATTCAATCTGAAAGGTATGAGGGAATAAGTCTATGCATGATTTTGTATACTACCAAGAGAACCCTAAAATCGCATCTTAAGCTAACAGGGAGCCAATGCAGGTGAGCTAAAATCCGGGTCATGCGATCAACCTATCTTATCTTAGTTAAAAGCCTTGCTGCAGCGTTTTGTACCCGCTGAAGGCTCTTGATTTTGGACGTCAGGAGACCGGAGAGTAGTGCATTACAGTCATCCGGACGGGAAGTAACAAACGCAGTGCACTTTGTATTTCCCAGTGTTTTCTCTCTGAATATTGCTTTGATGAACTGAAACCTTTGTGAATATGACAAAAGCGCAGAAATCAGGAAGGGGCGGTTACTTTTACACGGCAAAATATTGACCTCTGAATTCATTTCTTTTGGAACACCTCAAAAGGAACCTTTCATTATAGATCTCATTTCCCGCCATTGACGGCTATAGAAGTCAATTCTACAATTTGTCGTCGCAACGCCCGTCAATGCCACTTAAAGATATATTTCAAAGAGGACAGAGAACGGGTCCGATCTTTGGAGAATAATCGCAATAAAGGTCGAAGAAAAGAGGGGGCGGATTCAAAAGTGAGACGGAACAACCGGGAAAGAGCGAACGACGCGAGATAGAAAAGAAATGCAGAACAAAAGAAGCGATGAAGGAAGCGCAGGTAGAAGAGGGCCAACGACTCCCTCCATCTGCTTCTCCATCTGTGCTTCCTTGAACTCGGCCATGCTGCAGTCAGCATCCCCTGTGCCACGTGAGCGCCCGCCCACGCGCTTCAAAACACTCGGGAGCGGAATCCGGAGTAACGGGTATACTTTCCTCGGAAACGGATTCGCGGTAACGTGTGAAAATCACATCGTTTGATGGATAAAACATGTATTTCCAAATTAGAGTGAACAACAAGGTCACCTACAAACCTTCTGTCAAAGAGGTCTAACCAGGTTCCACGTGTTACCCGTCTTAATGGCACCTGTCAGCTTAAGATGTGATTTTAAGGTTGTGATAGGGTTATACAAAATGATGCATGGACTTGCTCCCTCATATCTTTCAGATTTAAGCAGGCTTTGTTTTGACCCGCCTTAGCCTATGCAAGCCTGTAAATGCTAAAAAGGACCCGCTTTCATGGTTGCCATGGCGCCCAATTAGTCCCCGCCGTGCGCCGCCAGGTTCTGTCACAGTTGCCTTGGCGCCCAATTGGCTCCGCCCATGGACACCGGCTGAAACGCGTTGACAGATTGCTCCCCGACGACGTAAACGCTGTCTGTGAGCAGCCTGGTGTCGAAACGTCTGCTAAACTCCTGCTAAACTCTGTTGTGATATGTAAATCCCCGTTTTTGCTCTTGTTTTGCCAATCCCTGTGAATCTCCGGTTTTGCCTGTGTTTTGCTCCTGTTTTGTTCTGTTTGATTTTGACCACTTCCTGGTTCCGATCAATCCACTTCCGCGACCGACGATCCCCGGATCGAGCGCGCGATCGTTCCTCTTCTTCAATAACCTGTGAGTAACGTTACGCAAATGGGTTCTCCTTCCCGTTTCCTGTTCTAGTGCGTGACACCCGCCTCCTTCACCTCCCGATAACTTTAGCCGATAGTGACCGATTCAAATGACGATTGACACATTGGTTAGGAAATGAAACACAGATCTATATATCCCAGCATACACCGCTCACGACTTCGTCTACGGGGGAAAATCGAGTCGGCGGCCACTTGCCTTAGTTGCGACTCGATATTGATCCCTATATAAGGCGCGTGGTCAGGATAAAGGCTTTTACGTGCGCCATATAGTCATGAAGATAGGGTAGATAGTTACTTACGAGCTTTGGGTGTCAGTAATCTGAAATGTAACGTAATCACTTTTCAAAGGAAGTCCCTTTTGCTTATTCCAGCTTTGAAAAGTCCCGTGCGGATCGCCGCCGTCGCCGCTTCACCTCGTACGAGCCGATCTCGACGCCGATACCATTTCAGCTACGCTCTCGGGACGGTCCGAGCCGGCGACTCACCCGCTGTCGCGTCGCCACGGTTCCGAGCCAGCGCCTCCGTCCGCTTCGCTGCTCGGGTTTTTTTTGTCGCGTCTCCGAATCAAAAGGAGATATCCAGCCGTTCTTACAAAATGGAGGGAGGAAACGGGCAACAGCACGGCGGCGCAGTGGTTAGAGTTAGGGTTAGGGTGTGCGTGTGTGCGGCACAGTTCTGAGGTCATGGGTTCAAATCCAGCTACCAACCTTCCTGTGCGAGTTTTGCATGTTCTCCCCGTGCTTGCGTGGGTTTCCTACAAGCACTCCGGTTTCCTCCCACATTCCAAAAACATGCACGTCAGGTGAATTGGCCGGTCCGAATTGTCCCTAGGTGTAAATGAGCGAGCGAATTGTCTGTCCCTGTGTGTCCTGTGACTGGCCGGCAACCAGTTCAGGGTGTCCCCTCCCCACTGCTCGACGATAGCCGGGATGGGCTCCAGCACCCCCGCGACCCTACTGAGGATAAGCGCTGCAGATAATAGATGGATGGAAACAGGGAAGCGTTTCGCCATCAGCCTTTAGAGAGATCGACTTTCCCTTTGGGATTTTGGTCAGTCCGAAATAAAGACTACGGCACCAATCTGTTTTCCGCGTCGTGCTCTCGCAGCACTTGCCGAGAGCGTACCAAATTCCCTAACCCTCTGCAAAAACGTCGGATATTTTGAAGGAAATCCCAGGAAACACACAAATTGCCGGTAGCTCACCTCTCTCGCAGGAGCGTCCCAGGTAGCCGGTACCCGAGCAGTCGCAGACGTAGCGGTTCCAACCCTCGCGGCAGACGCCGTTGTGTTGGCAAGGATTGGACAGGCACTGCTTGGGCAGCTCCCTAGAGCAAGAAGGCTTAACGCCCACCGCTCGCTGGGCCTCGGCCAAGCGTCGGATGTCTTTGCTCTGCCCGTCCACAAATAAGTCGCGGATGCAGCCCACGTAGCCGTAGTTGAGCAGCGCCGTCCACACCTGAGCTCGGCAAAAAGAAAGAAAAAGGGCGATAAAGGACTTTGACATTCTGCAGTTTATGGACATTTAATTGCCGCCGTAGCTCGGACATGAATTTTAACCGCCGTGCTCACTTTAATGAGCTGCTACTTTAGCGGGAACTCAAGAGCCGCTAATGTCCCCGATGAAATGTGCGTTAAGGGTGGGCGGTTCAAAACAAATATCATTATTATTTTGTTGTTACTCTCTCTCCTGTACTTCTCTCATTATGTGACACTGAATCCTTAATGCCCCCAATAAGCAGGTAGGCGCCTTGCATGGCTGGCTCAGGTATCGGTGTGTAAGCGTGTGTGTGAATGGGTAAGTGTGAAGTGCATCTTAAAGCATTTCAGTGAGCGTTTGAAGCGCTTTGGAAACGCATTCCATTTACCCAGAGGAACACGAACGTGACACAAGATCTTTGATATCAATGAGAAATCAAACCTCCAAAGTCGACTTTTCTTGCGGTTTCTCTCCCGAAAAAGAGCTTTAAAAACGCACCTCGGTGGGAAAGATGAGTCCGGCGCGGTCTTCGGGGAGACCGCCCAGGTAAAGCGTATCGTCCAGGTCCAGAATTTCGCTGTCGCCGGGCGCCGTGTACGCCGTTCTCACGCTGTTCACCGAGATGGTCCCTGAACCCATCGTCAGAATCACCTTCACTCATCCTCGTCGCGGTCATCTCTTTGTACTCCTACGGACCGCGAGGCACGTCGCCGCCGTGCCTCGTCGGTGAGTCATGGTCGGCAGCCGGGGAGTAACGGCCGCCATCTTATCATCAATAAATCAACCCCCCCCTTGTTTATTTTTAGCCCCGGCGTCTGCAGACAATGCGAAAGTAATGAGGCCGAGATGAGAAAAGCCAGCCTGTCGTACGCAAGTCCTAAACGATTCTAGCGCGCATCGATGTTTGCGATGTCGGATCGAATAAGCCACCCTTGTTCGGAACTGCGGACAGACACGATGACGGCTTTTTTCCACCGAGGAATGGCCAAAATGGCCGCCATCGAGCTCACGCTCGCCAAAAAGTGAGAAGCGAGGGAGAGGCCCCGTCTCCCACTCGGGAATCTATCGTCCCGTCGGGATGTTAATACGGAGGGACTGCTTTATGGATCCCCGTCTTGACCTTCTGTTTTCACAGTAGATCAGTGTAGGCAAAGCGGACGCGGAGCATTAGAAGTCAAATGGCTTTGTTTAATGCAGTGACGTGCGGCGTCTGCCGAGGCGCAGTCAGATTTACAAAGGAGTTACCGACATCGGCAATAAAGCAATATGCGGGATCAACTGTAGCGTTTATTTCCTTCGTCTTCATTTAACCTAAAAATGAAATCTATACGCTGTTCCTTATCATAAAAGCATCAAGGAATAGGAAACGCTCCGTGATGAGAAAGATTGTACTAGATGGCTTTCTATGCTATGACCCTTCCAATACTATCACTTATTCTATTGTTTGTGGCTGAGGTGTATACGAGCTCAGAATCCTAGTGTTGGAGGGGGCTTTGTGACCTTTTTCAGACAGATAGATTTTAATCAGTTTATTTCCCATTTTTTTCTGGGATTTCTTTGGATGGTGGCACGTGGATTGCGTTCTTACAATTTTGTATCCTACTTGTCTTTGTCTAACGCATGCAAATAAGGTCCTTTTTGGATTTAAAACAGATGGCGGCAATCCTTTTTGGTCATCTCTTTAGTCAGTGAAAAATGCATTTTGCATTTCCTTAGGTGTGATCCCAGTTTGATGATTTGAGACCTTTGCGAGTGATAAATATGCCATAAAGACAGAATTTAGGAAGGTGGGAAATACTTGTTCTCGGTACTGTACAAAAGGACATAAATGGGGGCCTACCCGAGCGTCCGTCCCTCTGGAAGTCAACGTGATACCACTCTCCGTCGTTGACCTTCCTATCGATCGCTTTGGTCTTGGTGGTGCCCGAGCCCATGTCCAGCAGCAGGTACAAGTGGCCGTCCAGCATCTCGATGGCAAAGAAATCCACCTAAAAGGGGAGGCGCTTAAGATGATTTTATCCATTCGGTCCCCCCGCAGGGAAATTCATTGACACCGATTGTACGGTGGGGAGGGAAGGGCAGGGGGGGGCAGGGGGAGCAGCGCTTTACTGCAAATCACACCTAAAAGCTTCTCAGCACTAAAAAGAATCCTTTTTTTACATGCATTTTTCACTTCACTAATAAGCCTGCTTATGGTTAGGTTTTTTTTTTTTTTTTTTACATTTTTTAAGAAATATGTATTATTATCTTTCTTCAGTTCCGCAACCCAAAAGTTGATTTTTCAAGTGCATGTAGTAAATCTATTTTGAAGTATATCCTAAAATAAAATAAATATTCATATTTTCGATCGTCTTGTTCCTTGGCAGATCGTTTTGTTGAATTATTTCCTCGATTTAAATCACATATTTAAGTTGTCGAAATCTACTATGAATGGCAAAAACGGCAAATTCATTTGTCAAAAAGGCATCCCCGTTTACTCAGAACACGACTGTTTTTTGTTTAAAGATAAGAAAGACATCGTGCGGCGTAGAAACGGGACAAAACGCCTTTGAGCCTTCCATAGGTCACAAAAGCAAAGGACGTATCGTCATCCCACAACGTTTCTGTAACCATGGAAACCAGTCATCGGTTCCATGTGTGGAAGAAAACCCCAACGCAGGAAATCGGCCCACAGAGGAATGGGCATCACCCCTGTACTTGCCCAAGACACACCACAGGAAGTGGTGCCCCATGACCCTGGCAGTTAAGGGATCTGTGAATCATATATTAAGGAGTAGGGTTCGATGAATTGAGAAATACTCAAAGAATTGGCCTGGAGAGGGATGGGCACTGTACGACCCCGGCACGTGAGGGACCCATGAACCGTGTATAAAATGACAAGTTGTTATTCTAGACACGCTTATCCAACGTGCAGCCCTTTGAGCTCATTAGAAAAAAAGGGAGCTCTCCATTTGAAGAAGGCCATACAATAAACTTTCACTCGCTACCGGCGTGTGAGCGTGTGTGTGAATGGTGCATTGTAAAGGGCTTAGGGAGGTCATCATTGACCAGTTCAAAAAAAGCGCTCTGGAAAGGCGGTCCATTTAGCGTACCTTGACAGTAGGCGGCGTGCGGGGGTCCTTGCGCTGCATCTGCCGAGGTTTGCCGTGGCTGAAGAGCATCAGGCCGTTTGGCTCGGTGGTCCTAAAGTCCAAAGATATGGAGCCCGCCTTCTTGGCCGTCCACTTGCTGAGGGCCACGAAGGACTCGGGCGTGTCGAAGGTGACCGGATCCAGCGTGGCCACGCTCTCGCACTTGAAGGACACCACGCCGCTAACCTGGGGGGGAAAGGGGGCCAATCTCCATAAACCAGACATCAGAGGGGTCTCCGTTTAGACGGTGGAAAGTCTTAAAAGGGAAAAAACTATGAACACAGAAGGCCAGCTAGCTGCTAACAGGGCTAACCTGGAAGTCTTCGGAGCCCGCATGCTAACGGGAGAGCTATCTGGACAACATGATATGAACTGCAAAACACGTAGCGAAAAACACGAAGGAGAAGTCACCATCACGTACCTAAAAGGTGGCGAAGGCAAAAAAGGAGTGCATGCTGTACATGACGGCAGGTACACTAGCCACACGCAGCTTTTGATGATCAATGCGCGCGGTCAAAATTCCCCAGCGACACATTAAGCAAAGTTCACATTACTCCAAGCATAAAGAAGCGCTATGCATTTGCTGATTACTTCAATCAACGGGGCGCGCCATTGTTTTGAGTCCCTGTTGTCATCCGGTGACGTCGCAGCTCTAGGGGATGGGGTCAAACCGTCAACTTTGGGAATTATTTTCTGGAGAGCCATGGCGCCTAGAATATATCTAGGGTCCTCTCCTGTTCTCCTCGGATGTTCAAAATTCATTGATGTCTTCTCTCCTTATTTTGAGTATCTACAAAAATATAATTGTATCGACCAGTAATCGCACAGGATCCGTGATAAGTGGCTTCTGTTTTTATTATAGGACACCTGTAAAGGAGACTGCACACCTCGCTGTGTTTTTTTGACTATCATGCACTGTTTCCATCATTCTCACGATAAACCATTAATGTTGCTATTCTTTTTTTTCCCACACCATTTAGAACGGGTCTTTTTATCATCTTTGAGATTTAACCAAACAGGCTGGAATTTGGCATTATGAGGATTTCCTGTACAGCGATCTTCTGTTCAAAGTTCAAAATAAATTGATGTCTTCTCTCTTTATTTCGAGTGTCTACTAAACTAGTTGCTCTGAGGATTCGATTGATTTCTTCTGTCAAAAATGGTAAAACAAATCTTTTTGGCTGAATTTAACTCCATGCGATGAATTCTTACTTCAACAAAATATTTGTATCGGCACTGATACCTTGTACTGGTACGGGGAATCGTTTTTGCCTATTTCTGATAACGTTTTTTTCTCAGATTTCGCTTTTAAGTCCTCATTAACTGTGCTCGTTTATCCCGGAGAGGGCCACGTCTCGTCTAATGCAAACAATGTTCCCTACCTTGTTATCAATGACAATAAAGACTATTCTATTCAATCGTAAACCATGTACTCGTTCAAAAGAAAATACATTTAGAAGTGGATAGCTCTGTGAAGACATAAAGAGACAATTGTTATTACTCCCTGGAAATCAATAAACTGCTACGGACTACCCCGGGAACTTTGGATCTCCATTGCACAATACAAGAGCATTTTGCAGTACACTGACTAACTCTATTTTGATAAGCGTTTGATTAAAAAAAACAAAAAACAAATACAAAATACGAGATGTCTGCTGGTTGTGTCTAAGACAGGGGTGTCAAACTCATTTTAGTTCTGGGGCCACATGAAAAAACCTCACGGGGGCCAGACTCGTGGAAAGGGAAAAAGGCAAAGTCGGAAAGATAGGAAAGTGGAAGAGGGATAGGAAGAGGAAGAGGAAGAAAAGCGATAAAGAGAGACACCTCCGGTTGCAACATCAAGCGGACACATCCCAAAGTGCAGCTCATTTTTCTCTTGCGCTTCTCCCTGCATGGTCCGGCGGGCCCGATCCAGAGCCCCGGCGAGCCCGATTGGGCCAGGGGGCCGCATGCTCGACACCCTGTGGTCTAAAAGAGCAAGTCAATAAGGCCGCCTTTACCTTCATCTTGGGATCTCCTTGTTTAGCCAGCCTGGACAGCTCCAGTCGCACGTCGTTGTTCTTGTACACCACCTTGGCAAAGAACAGAGAAGGTTTACAGTCCAATGCATTTCTATTGCACTCTACCAGTCACTGAGGACATCCGTCCCGCTTTACGATACACTTTGCACTCACACCCGCGGCAGAGTCCATCGGCTTAGGGGTTCAGGGTCTTGCCCGACCGGGGAAGAACCGGGAACGGAACCTCCCGGACCGGACACTTTTCTCTGCATCCGAGGCGCTCGTCACCAGACGTGGCCGAGATTCCCTTTTAGCGTGGCTTTTTATCCCACGGAACAAATTGCTCACCTCGGTCAATCAATGCAACATTCAACAGCTTCTCAGGTCCAGAAGAAATCGACACTTGAACCGCAGAAGTTGTCGTCCGTTTTGGAGACAAATGCAAAACGTTCCGATGGATTCACACAAAATGAGACTCCGATTACACCTCATCATGGATCAGTGTTTTCCTTTAAAAGATTTGTATTTTTATCTGCTCTTACGCAACAAATGATAAGGGAAACAACTCTTTATTGCAGGGGTCTCCGACTCACAGCCCGGAGGCCAATTGCGGCACCTTAATATGAAAGTTAAAGGGACAGCGTGTATCCTTTCCCCACTAGATGTCGCCGTATTTTGTTTTGCCGCCGAAAACGAGAGCCTAAAGAGCAACAGAAGAAGACATAATACGGAGACTCAAAGGGTCCAAAACATACCCTGTTACTTTTGTAACGAAAATAAATAAGAAAAGAAAAAAGACAAAAAAGGACATCCATCCATTATCTGCACCGCTTATCCTCAGTAGAGTCGCAGGGGTGCCGGAGCCCTTCCCAGCCATCTCCGGGCTGTGGGCAGGGGACACAGGGACAGACAATTCGCTCACTCATTCCCACCCCTCAATTTGGACCGGACAATTTACCTGACATGCATGTTTTTGGGAGAGCGGGAGGAAACCGAGGTGCCCGGAGGAAACCCACGCAGGCACGGGGAGAACATGCAAACCTCACACGGGTCGCTGCGGCAAGAAAAAAAGAACAGAGGGGAAAAAAAAGAAAAAAAAATTGACAAAAAGTTTCATCTCTTCCACATCCTGTGAGAAAGCCCAACCGTGCGGCCTAAGCCCCGCCCCTTTTAAAGGAGCTGCGTCACAAGCCGGGCAGGTGGAAAAACGCTAAAAAACACGCGAAAGGAAGAAAAACGTGTGGTCCGTTCACTTTGAGTATCCCTAGCTTGTGTCATTTGTTGTTGATGGCTCTAAACTATACAGAGACATCTAGTGGCATCATATTGCCGTGTGTAGGATATTGGCGGATATTGAGAAGAGCTTGTGTTGCGTGGCCCAACACAAAATGCTCTGTGAGCAAGTAGAAGGAGACGGCGCTTGTGCACGGCATTTTGATGCCACCGGTGCAAAACACAAGCTGGGCTTTATCAAAGCTGGCCGGGCCTCCCTATCGCCCTCCCTACCGCCCTCTTCCGTCCGAACCCCCTTACCCATTAGCCTCTTTGTGCATTTCGCAAGCAGGAAGAAGAGAATACGCAAAGAACGAACCAACACGGCGAGTCGAATGGATAGCGGCAGAAGCTTCAAATATAAAAAAGGAAATGAATTGCGTAACGTGCTGTGGGCTAAATGTTCAGAGTTAGGATGGGAAGAGCCAATTGGAATGAATATTTAGTTGAATTGGAGTGTCTTCTTGACTCTCGCCACCGCCCACCAGCGGGGTTATGACTTGAATGGACGTATCAAAACAATGCTTCAAAGTTTGTACATGTTTTTCATGCTCAAATTCAAGGACTTTTTCTGCAGCCCGATTTTTGTAGTACAGTATTTCCATAGCGGCCATTTTTTCCTACTTTTGTAAGTATTTTTGTAGGTGATTTCTTGTTGTCGTAAGTCGGTAGTATTACCGTAGGTTTATTTTTGCAGTATTTCTGTAGAAGTCGGTTTTTTTTGTATTTCTGGCGTGATATTTCCGTTGTCGTATTTTTTATGTGATATTTTTGTAGTGGTATTTTTGCATAATGTATTATTGTAGTGGCATTTCTGTAGTACATCTTTAGTATTTTTGAAGAATTTCATGAGTATTTTGTAATAATACTGTAGTACTGTATTTTAAGTAGGATTTCTGTTGTAATATGTATGTATGTATTATTTTGTGTACTAAAGTATTACTCTAATAATATTTTTGTAGTAGTTTTTTATTTTGAGAATGAAAGCAAAACAATGTTAAGTCTCTGTTTTTATCATTAAATTGGATAATCAGTTTATAGGACAGTGGCATCAAATCTGCAACCTGTATGTCTGAATTGACTAGAAAAGTGGCGGGCATCGTTTTCTCCCACATTCTTCTGAATCTCCCCCCCGGCCGTCTTCCTGTTCACACAATTCCGGCTCGCCATGCAGGGCTTACTCTCGGGGCCTCCGACCGGGTTCAGTCCAGGTGCCCGTTGCCCTGTTCTGAAAATAGCTACCAGTGCCGGCTCAATAAGTGTTTCTAGTAACTGGATTTTTTCTGAGTTGAGCCTTACTTTTAATAAGGGCATTCATTAATACGGCATTTACACGGTGACAGCATAGTCATAACGTGCTAAGTTGTTATTTCAGAAACTCAAATCAATCCAAAAAAAACATTCAAGTGTTAATATTTATTTTCACAAAAGTAATTGAGAAAGTAAAATGAGAATCTTTTTTTGTATTAAACACATTGAGTCAAAACTTCAAACTCAGATCTTATTTATGGGTTTTATGAAGCCAATGAGCAAAACAATTGTAGTCTTTTTTTAACTCGCTATCTGGCTACCTGTCTGGCTTTGTAGCTAGCTATCTTCCACCCTTTTTAGCAAGCCAGCTAGGTCGATTTTTAATTTTTTTGCATGATGTCTAGCTAACATTTGACCTTTTTTCCTAAGCATTTAGCAACATTTTGGGCTTCTTTCTAGCTAGCTTTCTTTTTAGCATTCTATCCAAATATTGAGATGACGTTTTACTCTTTGAGCAAGCTGTCTAATGTATTGTTAGTCTTTTACACGTTACCTTTCTAGTTAACCATTAAGCTAATGACGAAAAAATACTAATGACATCATATCATAAAGACGTTTAATAAGGAATACCTGGAAGATGATACTATTACAACTTTTGCATCTAAGAGTTCAGGAGAAAATGCAGAACGCCTCCGGCTCAATATTTGGCACCTCGTCTGTAGCCCGAAAGACCCGTGCTAACGCGCCGTTTGTGTGTTTGCATCTCCCCGGCCAATCACGTGAGTCGCGGCTCGGCTAATTAGCATCTCGTTAGTCCCCTTCACGGCGGCCCGCATTAGCAATTCTCTCTGATGTTGGCAAGGTGTCTGCGAATTTTGGTGAGGATCTGCCAGTTGGAAGCGCCTCTGTTTGCCGGCGTGCTTTTTGCTTGTTTGGAAAATGTGTGGAAATCCATCAACAGTAAAAAAAAAAAAAAAACACTTGTGGTCAAATATACATGAGTAATTTGTCCAAATGTGATATTGTGAAAGGGACAGTGTGTATTATTTAGCATCTCCTAGTGGTTTGACAAAACTTCAATCATTAAAAAAGAATATTGATCTAAATAATAAGCAAAAATACGTGAACTATCAAATAAACGTGCCTCATTTTAAATACTCGTCGGTCGAATCATTTGTTTTTATCGACATTACACGAGTCTCACGGATAGGTTTATCCTGTTTTTGATATTAAAGACCTACAAAGGAGATTGCATAGGATCCCAGTTTGTTATCATACCATACTGTTGGTTATTTTGACTACTATGCACTTGTGTAACATCATTGTCACCATCTGCCAATGAGGTTGCCGTTCTTTGATAACCGCACCCCTGAGAGTGGATCTTTTATTGTAACCTACGAGATTGAATAAAGAGGTCTTTAAAAACAAGGATTTCCGCCAAAAAGGTTGAGGAACCCCGGGTTAGATGAGGCGCAGTGGTTCTTTTTCAATTTGGCAACGCTAAACGCAGCGAGCCGCAACATGAGGGATGTAAGTCAAAGAGATTTGTGAGAGGATTAGTCCCGTCCAGGGACACAAAATCTATCGTAAGCGACCGACTCAGTCCAATGGAAGATGTAACAGAGATAAGGAGTACACAAATACATCATTTATACGTTGCGTATTTGACGATCCTGTAAAGCGTATGCAGACATTTCTTTTACGATACATCAGACGTTTTAGAGGATAAACCTTCAAGAGGCAAAGAAGACGTCAGGCAAAAGGGATTCCGCGAAACAAGGAACGCTCCTCAAAACCTCCCCACCTCTTTCAAACAGCCCATGAAGTTGTTGCTGACTGGGGAGCCGGGCAGGTCGGCGGTGCTGGGGCTCCCTCCCACGTAGAAGAAGTCGTCGGACCCCAGCATGGTGTAGTCCTCCTGGGTGTAACCCGTTGTGGTCAGGATGCCGTCCACGGAGATTGTCACCTACACAACAAAGCACAGGGAAAGGACACGCTATATACTCACACCCGAAGGCACTGCTAGAGCGCTAGCTAGGTGTAGACCAGCCAAATTAGCCCCTGTTACTCTGGCAACCCAGTGTGTTTGTGGCAGGGAGGTGACCTCAATTGCTGTGGGGAAACGTGTGTGCTCCTGAATTTGATGAAGTAGCGTGTATTTTGTGTCAGAATCAAGGCCGTCGGTGGAATTCCAGGTCGGCGGTGGGATGGCACTGCTGTTCTAGGTAACTGGAATCAGAAGCCCAGGTTCTAAGGTTGGTGATTCCACCCTTATCCTAACCTATTAGCAAGTTCCAACTTCAGGGATCTTGGTCAAGGTTTGTGGACAAAATTGTTTGAATGACTTAGAAGACCACCCGTCCTATGGATCTGAAGCAAGCTAATTCGACAACAACTGCACTTGGGAAAGGTTACAACAATGGGGTTATAGTAATTGCACATAATACCTAACCCGAAAAACCACTTGGGTTAAGGGTCTGTTTTGGTAAGGACATAGCTGATCCAAAGGGCAAAGTTTTTGATTTACTAATCTTTCTACAGTCCTATATATCATTTCATCTCATCTCACCAGCTGCACCACTTATCCTCAGTAGGGTCGCGGGGGTGCTGGAGCCCATTCCAGCAATCATCGGGCAGTGGGCAAGGGACACCCTGAACTGGTTGCCAGCCAATCGCACAGTCCTATATATATATATATATATATATATATATATATATATATATTGTTTTTTTTTTCCTGATCATGAGCTCAGTGTAGTGACAGAAAGAAGAATATCCTGAATGATTTTCTTCTGCGGGTGTCTGGGCTCAGTCATCTGGGAGGGATTCTGTGTGCCAGGGAGAGGAGCTTGCTGAGGATGCTTGGGAATTAGGTTCTGATGCCTTCCAAATGTTTCCCAGGAGAAGTGTTGCTGGCATGTCCCCCCAGCAAGCGGCCCAGGGGATAAATCAAGAAGCAGTTGAGAGACAAAGTCTCGGGTCGAAAGGGAATGATTCCGGATCGCGTTGGAGGCGTAACACAAAGATGGCTGGCGACAGAAAGGTCTGGGTTTGCCTGCTATAGCTGCTGCCAAATTGATTTATGGATTGGACCGTTCTTCAAGCTGTCTGGAATGGGAGGGTAAGTAATGACAAGAGTTGGATAGTGTGTCATAGCTACTTTGCCAAAGACTCTGGGACTTGGTGTTTTGATCAGTGCATGGTGATAAAGTCTGAATTAAGTCCGGGTTAGAGCTCTCTTCATTCAAGTTTCTTCAACCTAAAAGCCTTAGTCAAATTAAGGAAAGAGTCTGTTCATAAGAATTTAATGACTTATGGTCTTGGCGGACAATAAGACATGCCTTAGGAACAGATATCATCAGATGCTATGAAGCCAAAGAGTGATTTTTCAATACGTACGGATTTAGGAGGCCAGATTCCATCTAGTCTAGATCAAGTAGCCTTGCTTTCAGTTATCCAGAGAAAGGTGATTCAACTAATGAGACATTTGAGTGGTATATTCTCCTTAAATTGATTGGGTTTTCATCTTAGTTGAGGGATGCCAAAGGGGAAGGTTGGCGCTGATAGAAAGATGTGGCTAGATTGACTGCGAGCAGTTACTTTCGAGGGTTCTTTAGCTTAAGAGACTCGTGTATCTGGTCTTAGAATTAGGGCTCTTTGTTGTCAATTTAGCCAGACAACCCCTGACAACACTAAACATGCCTAACTAGACCAGCTTCAAAAGCTAACCAGGACATGTTACTGGACGACGACAACACAATTATTCAATTATCAATCTTGGGGCTGAGAAATCTAAGCGCTACAGCAGATATTTGTGTCCACTACAAGGGTCACTTTGTCATCCGAGGCTTTCATAAACAATGTAACGGAAGACTGGCTTACGAATGCTGACTCTGCCTTTGCATAAAACGCTCGCCCGTGATTCAATTTACCCTCCGCTGCAATTTTTAACAGCTCGCCGCGAACTACGGACGCAAGCAGCTCGTTTTGCCGACCGATCCTGTAACCTGAAGTCCGTCGTTGGCATTTGTTAGCGGCAGGCCGGAGGCGTTAGTACAGTCCGCAAGCCTCTTGGTGCTAGTTAGTAGTGTTTAGTTATTGAAGTGAGGGTCGATGATGTTAGTAAGCTGCTATGTTGTTAGTAGTGATGATGTTGTTAGTAGGGGTTTGCCATCTTGGGGGTGAAACTTGTTTTCTTCAATTCTGGTGACAAACACTCGTATCACTTGATACTCACACTTACACAAACATTAGATGGATCACAGCTCATTCCACAAGTAGCTCTAAAAACATGCAGCGTGGATGCTCATTCCACATGCGAGGACGATGGGATGGTAATGGAAATCAAGCCACGATGAGGGGGGCATCGCACAGATATTTTCATGTCGAAATCATAACAATTTGATCGGTTTGGTCCTCTGAGGGAAATTCGTTTTCGCCAACTCTAGCGGTGGAGTACAGTCAGTGCTGTTGCCGCAGAATGCGGGCCAAATGACCTATTTACAGCACCCGGTATTCCCAGGCCGTCTCCCATCCGTGTACTAACAAGGCCTGACGCTACTTAGCTTCCGGGTTATTTTTACGTCATACCCCCAGTACCACCGTTTACTCTGGAAAATGCTTCATAACTAGGTTCCGGACAATTGGTTTGGGATACTTGCTTCAGTTCTTTTTACAAAATGGCAGTTAAACGTATTAACTGGGCAAGTCTGAAATTTTGGATGGAGCGAATAGGACAACCGAATTTTTTGGATGAGTGAAACAGATGCCCATATTACAGGCTGATGTCTAACACGGACTGTCAGGCTTACATCTTTTTGACTGGGGGAAATTTCAACTGAAATGCAAAAGATTGTAATCTGCCCAACATTTTCAAAACACAGCCAATTTCCTCTCTAATTTTGAAAGCTTGTGAACCATCCATAAGATACATCGGTCTTCAAATGAGTTTATGGGTCATTCTATCTTTAGAAAAATGGGAATTCACATCTTATTTCTTTCTGAAGTATGTTGCTAAATATTATTGCACTATTTCTTACTGCACTTACAACTTAGGAAAGTTTCTAAGCATTACCTAGTAAAAATTTGGCCTAACATTGTTTTATTTTATTCCGCTTTATGAGATGTTTATCCTGGAGTGCCGTGCTTAATCTTGTTATAAACATTTCCATTACGTTGTTACCAACGACAATTTCGCAGAAAAAAATACTCGACACATAACCTTGGGAGTTGGCCCAAAATGATCCCCTTAAGCATGCTTTCTTTTGACTTTCTTTTGAGTATTAGCAGGACAACTTGGATCAAGGACTTCTTGTTTATGTTCAGACATGGGTCCTCCTTGAGACGTGATCGTGCTTTCACCGGGGTGTTTTTCAACCTTTTTTTGAGCCATGGTACATTTCTTTCATTGAAGAAATCCCAGGCGGCACCACCAGTCAGGGCCGTTGCATTTGTCGGCAAAATTAAAACCAAATGAAAGATAGCTGTCGCTAGACCGCACAGGCACACAAATAGTATAATTTCCTACGGCACAGTACCACAATTCATGATGTCAGTTTGCTGTGGCACAGTGGTTGTAAAACACTGCAAAAGATGACATATTTTAGGAGTGATTTCTATAATCCATGGCGGGGTATTTTGCCTTGTGAATGTGAATTTCCTTGCGGGGATGAATAAAGTATCTATCTATCTATCCGTCTATCTTTCTCGTCCACCTAAATGCGCAGTGGATGCTAGCCTAGATAATGCTCGTAAAAATGGTTGACGTTTCAAGCATGTCGAGGTGCTCCCAAAAGGCCACCGGAAGGAAAGAAACCATACTTGTTTTTATCATTTCAAATTGTGTATGTCATTTTTACACTGGATTTTTTTTCTAATTTAATTTTTGGTTAGAGCGTCTTCGTCTCGCCCACTTTCGGTTGTAATGGATGGTATCGGTCACTGGTAGCAGACCACAATGTCATCGTAGATTGCTCATATTGTCGCGGTAAACCAACAGATGTTATCCTCCAACAAGTGTTTATGTTCTACGTGGAGTGTTTACTCAAATTCTTTGTTATTCGACATATTCCGTCTCATTGACACTAAATAGGTGCGTTTGTAAGGTTAATTCATCGATTAAAATGGACAATCGCAATCACTAATCTCTGCATAATGCGATCGACAGGTAGCGCCACCTCGTACGAGCCCAGTTGAACAAATTGCGAGGTGGGAAGTATGCAAAAAGGGCGGTACACTTGCATGCACGTGAGGCGGAGAAAATCACAATTCATGAGTTGGGGAAAAAACAAGGGAAGAGAAAGAGGAATTAAGGGAAAACACGTTCGACAACGAGAAAGGGAGCGTGAGGGCCGTGTGAGGAGGAGATCGGGTTTGATTAAGCTGCCAAAAAAGAAATTCAAAAAAATAGCCACGGCAGTTATCCTTTTATCGCTTACTGCTTTTGTTGTCGTAAAAAGGAAATAAGACAAACTAAGAAAGAATTGGAACGGCGTCTACCGAACAACAGAGTTTGTTTACCATAGCGTGTCCAATGCCTGAGTGCTTTGTAGGAAAGGGGGAAAGAAAGGAAAGCAAATGCAAAAATTAAAAAGAGAAAGAAAACTAAGAAGGCCTTCTGCAGAGGGAGGCGTGTTTTCGCTAGGAGAAGGGCACAGGTTAGGTTAGTAGTATGAATCATTCCATGGATGGTGTTAGTTTGTTGCTTCCACTGGCAGGTTAGTAACAAGTTAGTAGTAGTCACACACTGCTTTTGTTTGATGACAGCAAGCATTCACCTACCGGAGCTGCTAGCAAAACTAGCCAAACGTTCGGGAGTAGCGCCAGCTACTCGGTTAGCGTCGCTTCCATGCAAGCGTTAGCCGCCTTGTTTTGGCTAATGGTTCATGTTAGAAACACAACTTTCAATCGTTTCGATCGCTTGGATTTTTTTTCTTTTCTTAATGTTTGGATTCGTCAACGTGTACACTAGAAGCAGCAGATAAATACGAGTTCGTTCTGTTTTTGATATTAGACACATGCAAAAGAGATTGCACGGGAGGCCGAATTGTAATCATTTTGACTATTATCCATCTTTGTTGTTTGTTATTTTGACTGACTGTGATGCACCTTTTTCAACATATTCACTCTCTGCTAATCGATTCTCTGAAATGCACACCCTTTAGGGCGGATCTTCTATTGTAACCTATTGAGATTGAAACAAAAGAAAGTGCTCAAGGGATATCAAAACCCGTTGCATTTTCTACTATGAGGGTTTGGACCTCTCCTGGTCCATTGATATCATCTCTCTTTATTTTGAAAACTATACATTTATCAAAAACAACTCACTAAACGGTATTAAAAAATTAGATTTATATCCTAAATCGTTACTTGCTGTTACGATGTGCTCATGTGGCACTGGGTTTCGTCTGCATCAGAAAAAACAGCGCCATCTGGTGCTGAAATATTACTCACAGGTTCTTTAAAAGATTAAATGAGTAACATAGTAACAAAGAATGGGACTCTTAGCAGTCTCACCTCTCTTATTTTGCAAAATTTGTATAAGTTGCGTTTTTTTGGGGGGTGTACCAGTCTACTGCTACCAATATAGGGAAGCCACCAAAGATTTGAATAGAAACAATTTCAAAGTTGTTGTTTTTGACGTATACGACTCTTTATATAATGAGTATTTTTGCACAATCCAAAGGAAGGAAACGTCACTGTAATGATTAGTAAGCAAAATCGACCGTCTTGACACGGCAGTCCTCGGTTAAACAGCGAGGTTAATCGGTTAAGCGGCGAGCCGAAAGCCCGGCGGGGGTCGGCGCCGTCCGTTACGGGGCGCATGCGGGGGGGCGGGGGTGCGGCTTTAAGCCTTTACCTGTCGCAGGTTGCGGGTGACCTTGACGTCGTGCCAGGCGTTGTCGTTGAACTTGCCGTTGACGGGTTCCACCAGGGCCTCGAAGGCCCCCGAACCCAGGTTGATGACCAGCGAGACGGCGCCGTTCTTCAGAGCCAAGTTGACGTAGTCGGCCGACTTCCCGGTGTGTAGCATCAGCCCGTTGCGCTGAAGCGTCTTGAAGGAGAGCGTGATCTCGTCGCTACTGGACTGGATGGGGTTGGGCGACAGGTCGTAGCAGAAGAACTCCGAACCCTTGAAGGTGGCCAGGAACTCCTCGCGGGCTGTCACCCCCAACAAAAAGACAGCGCTTTTCAATAACCGCTACCAACTACGGTAAAGGGAAACCGATAAGACGAGATGCGATCAGAAACCTTGCTTTCCTTCCTCCTCCCGTGATGTGACGAATCGACGGCTGCCCGCCGAAAACCGAACGGGCGACCGCCGTTTGTTATTTGGAAGTAAATCGGCATTCCGGATATTAAAATCCCATCCGCGCGCACGGCAAGTTTCACGCGTGGCACTCATTGTCGCTAAGCGCATCCCGGAATAACGTCAACGAGCTTCGAACCGTCGTGTCGCTTCGCGGCTTATGTTACAAACGACAACAGAGACCAGAAATCCCATTTTAAAGGGACAGTGTGTATAATATATGAAGAAACGGGTGCTCAAAAGCACAAAGAGGAATACAAAGTACAGTGACTGAAAATAACTAAAGGGCATCGTATTTCTTCAAATTTCTTTGCTCAGCCTTTCGCAAGCTTTTTGGTTTATTGGGTAGCCGTAAAAGCAAACCGGCCCGTATGTTAGCTCCCTCGATGTGAGCCTCAGCAAATTTTTCCACAAGATCTGGAACTCGCCAATTCTTGGACATAATAAAATGAAAAAAGGATGAAAAGTTTAATGTCGGGTTCATCGTTTGAAATGTCCTTAAAGAGCTGAATGTAGAATCGGATAACTGGTTTCAGAGAGCCTGTAAATATTTGTCTCCACTGGCCCATCTGCTTTCACCCTCGGTGTTTTGGCCACAAAGTGCATTACGCTGGAGGAAAGGAGGAGGAGAGTGAGTTCAGGTGCGGGCTCACTGTTTACTGTCATTCTAGGATGAAAATGGCGAAATTAAGAAAAGAACGGTTGCAAATACAGTCGATACGCTAACCCGACCCCCCCAAAACAGATGAAGCGTCGAGTCGAGCGTGTCTAAGAATTTCCGATACTTCCGCGAGGAGCAAAAACGGCCGCAATGTCGATTTCGGCCAGAAGATGGCGTCGGCGAGCGGAATATTTCAAAGTGACGGCCGCCATCTTTCGGACGCTATCGGGCAGTGTTGCGGAGGCGAAGGACGTCGGCCGCCAAGAATACTCCGCCGCGAGGAGCCGACCAATAACGGTTTTGCTCTCACGCTAAGACATTATTCCGAGCCTTCGCCATCCATCATCCTTAAGCTCGAGCCGGGCCGCCATTTTGCCAACCTTCCGAGGGGGAAGGGAGGCGGAGGCGTAACGAACGAGAGCGACGGCCGGCGCGCTCGAACGGAGACGGCAAACGGCATAGAGAAGCCGGGAAATAATGAGGAAGAGGAAGGGGGCTGCGCTAAGAATATGTCACGACTCAACGGGCAATTAGAACAAACTGTCTTCTCTTATGTATGAAGAAGAGCAATAGCGCTAATTAAGCGCGGCGCCCGTGTGTTTGAGCAAGATAACTATTACCCTTTAGCCGAAGACGGCGTGGGCAGCGCCAAAAGACAAACCGGATCGTGGATCTGCATTGGAATACGGTATTCCGGTCAGCGGGATCAAACGCTCATTGAGCCGCCAAACCGTCGCCATCCTGTTCAAAACCAGTTTGAGGTCCGCTTGCACACGACCTCATGACGGATAGGCATCGCTATCTGCCCTGTTGCTTATCGCAGGGCGATGAAACCCATTTTGGGGCCGCGTGCCAGCAAACATCAAAAACAGAGAGAGAGAAATCGAACTTTGCTTTGGGAGTGGCACTTGACTCTGGAGACATCAAGTGGACATATTTTAAACTGTTGTTGTTCTCTCGCGGGCCAGATTCAATCTGTTGGCGAGCCTGATCCGGCCCATAGGACACATGCTTGACACCCCTCCATACCAGTATCACTTTCCAATGTTTTTGAGATTTCCCAAACTTTAGAAGAAAATGATGAATTATTGTGTGTCCGTTTAATCCAATTTCATACATTTAAAAAATAATGATAACGACATGATTATACAAACCTGTGACATTTTTCGGAGGTCGTTTAAAAAAACAAAAACACTTATGCATCAGAAACGGTCTCCCTGCACATGATCATTCCTTCCCATATTGAACTTCACTATCGGTTGAATGGATTCATGCAGGTGTGCATGGAACCATGACCACACCTGAAGTGATTGGGCTTGTCCACTTCAAGTGGCTCTCATTTGAGCCACTCCATAAAGTCAAAAAAAACCCCACAACATTGACTTCAAAATATAATCAAAAGATCATGAGGTCTGACAGGGTCGAGAAAACTACGGCCCCCGGGCCTCATGCGACCCCTCAGGCATTTTCATCCGGCCCGCCACATATAGTAACAATCGACGATAGTAAACAAAGTACTAGTAATAAAAGAAATGTTTTTGTCCCGTTGTGTGGAGATTGCGGCCAACCACCCACCTTTCCCCCCCGGACACGATGCCCGGTCCGACAACGCAAGAGAACGCAACAGACCGTTTTCGGTGCCGGGTATAAATATCATTTCTGACCATCGATTACCTTAAAATCAGACTTATTGACAAGGACGTTCATTCTTGCTACAGAATGACTTGATTTCTCCCCTTTTTCCACACGGTTTCCCTTTTGGTAATTGATTTATTTATCTTGCCATGTAAATAAATCGTAGTTTGATAGAATCAAACCATATTTGTCACGATTACTTATGCGGGGCACCCGAGTCTGCTTCGTTGGCGCCAACAGCCGCGGACGCCGATGGGCTGCTTCCTCTTTTTAAACCCCCGCCTCCTGACAACACTCGTCGGATCGTTTGGGAACCTACGCGACACGCTATGCAAACTTTTGCGACTCCTGACTCTATCCTGCCCCGTTGTTCTGTTTGATTCCCGTCGCCGACCTTTTTTCTGGACCCGTTTATGTTTTTGCTCCTCCGTCCCGGCCATCGACCCGTTTTTCCTCGCTCTGGACATTGCCTGCGCTCGACACGGAGGTGCCGCTTCCGCGTTCCCGGCGATCCGCTACCCGTGACCGACGATCCCCGGATCGTGGGTGCGAGTCCTTTCCTCCTTCTAAATAAAAGTGGGTAAAACGAACGCAATTGGGTCCCGTCTCCGTTCCTGTTTTGTGACAATCTTGCGTCATTTATTTTTGTGTCCATATACTTTTCTTTTGGACTGATTTATCATAATCATTTTCAATAAACTGCAGAATTAATAATATTAAGCTAAAATGAAATATGCTCAGAGTATTGTTTCCTTTATAATAAATACTACAGAGACAAAATGAGGTTATTTTGGAAACTAATTTGTGTGGAAATCGTGACGTGAGCACTACCTGCTGGGTGAATCGGTAACTACCGAATTAGATTCTGAAACAAATAAATATAATTGAAACATTCTGTAGAGAAAAAGAAGAATACTATAGGAATACTAAAAAAATACTGCTCCAGAAATATTACACTAGACATATTGGAAAAATACAAATATAGTAATATTAAAGAAATCCTACAAAAATACCACAACAATAATACTGTAGTACAAAAATACTACTTTAAAAATATAACAGCAGACATACTACAAAAATACCGTGGGTATACTAAAAAATTATAAAAGGGAAATACTAAAAAATATCTCAGGAAAAACGGCTCAAATATTACAAAAATAAGACTAGAAAAAATGAATATAAAAATACTGCTACAGAAAATATGACAGCAGACGTACTACAAAAATACCGCGGCTATGCAAAAAAATTATACTATGGAAATATAAAAAAATAACTGAAATAATACAAAAATAAAACTGGAAAAACCAATATAAAAATACAACCAAAAAACGACAGCAAAAATACAACAAAACTGCAACAACTGTTATACTATAGAACTAAATATCAAATTTAGGGCTTGAAAACGTATTTTATTGATTTCATTGTGAATCGATTTGAAAACAAATATAAAAAGAAATGTAACAAATAAAAAGCTACATTTACATTGATCCTAAATGTAGTCATGTTATTTTGATATATCTAGGTATAATAGAACGCAAATGTACCGTGTGAAATGACATTTATCATTAGGTAACTTTATTTTCTATACCGCTCAATGACTTTTAACTACAGTTCTTTGAGGAGCATTTGCGCTCCCGGGTGAAAATGAGTTTGACGGCGCTGCACTACGTAACAAGGCAACATCTTGCGGTCCAATCGTTCACAAAGTATCGCAAAGATCTTATCCAAATCAAGAAAGATAAGGTGAAGAGCAAGACTTAGTTCCCCTTGATAATTAACTACGTGTGCAGAAACAAAGGTGTGCGTAAAACATACGTGTGCAAAAACATATCTGTGCTGAAACGTGTGGAGAAACACAAGAACACAAACTTGGCAATTTTTTACACCTTGGAGTGAATCATCTCCGATGAATAGAGACCGTCGGTTTTAGCCGGTGTGAAAAGCCTTCGAGGGAGGAATAATGGAATTTAGAAGGAGAGGGGGGAAAAAAAAAAACACACCTTCAGTGAAATCTTGATCTACAGCTAAGGAATACGTCCTGGGCAAATGGGCAAAGCAAATCCAAATTGTCCTTTTTTTATAGTGTATTCCGATTTTTTGGTGGTCTTGGTTGGCTTACTTTGTCACATAAATCGCTCGATCCGCTAAAGAAAATCTCTCTACCTACAAAATACAACTTAACATGGTCATGGTGGGGCTCTCTCCAACACTGAATTTATCCTTATGTAGATATTCGACCTAAGGTTTAGACTCACATCTAAGCTGAATTTACAACTACAAAATAAAATACTGAACTCAGGGAGTCGGCTTGTATGTAAATAATTGGTTTTGTGTCACCAGTAGCGCGTCGGGGAAGGGGGCGCGGCTTATACAGGAACTCAACGGGGCAAAAACGCGAGCACAAAATTGATGGTAAAAGTATGCTTAATGATAGTATTTTGAATCGGTACAAATATTTTGGAGAAGGAAAGAAAAAGACTCGGACAATACCCGGAAATGGAAAAGAAGAGCTTTGAGTGGTTTGAAGCCCAGAGACAAGACCGATATGGAGTGTCTCGTCCAAGTATTTGTTTGCAAGCTCTCAAGGTCGCACAAGCCCTGAAATAAGAAGGCTTCCACAGTTTGGTGTATATATTTCCCTAAACCAGTTTTAAGGGGGTATATAGAGTATATTAGTAGTTCTGTTCGAAGTAAACGTACTACTTTTTGCCGTCAGTCATCCGGAGCGTGACAGAACTACTTCTTAGATGATGTCACTGCAACTGTAACTCATTGTTGTTTTTCAGCGATTGATTGTTATTTAAAAAAAAAAAACCGTATCAAGACATTTCCACCAATGTCTTGGAAAGTTTTGGACTGTTATTTTTTTTCTCGGTTGCCACAGTAACTGGGGGTTCAGGCGTCCGGGGGTGCGAAAAGAAAAAAAAAGCCTGATTGAGTGCGGCGCGCACCATGGCGGACAGCCGTACTGAATCAAAATGGCGGACAGGGGGGAGAGGGGGGGCTCGCACCTGATGGCGGCGGGCTTTGCGTAGGAGGGAGAGCCTTTAATAAGACGGGACGGCGGGTGGACAAAATGGAGGGATGGGGAAGGTGAAATGAAGAAAAAGAAAAAAAACACCGCTCCATCTCCAGTAAATCCCAGTGTGGCGAGCTTCAATCATAGCAGTCCTGTCATTCCGGAGATAGTGGGCTTCCATCGCGACCCCCCCACCGCTGCTGTTTTTTTAGCCCACCGTGCAATTTTGCTATCACGAGCACGCACTCCGGCACAAACCTCGCAACGGCTTCTTTAATAAGCGGCGGCCGGACGTAGCGCAGGCTTAACTGGCACAAACACACATCCAGAGGCAAAGGCTGGCAAAGCCATGCAAATGAGGGCAAACGGGTGCGCTGCGCTTCCACCCGCTCAAAAAAACGCAAAAAAGAAATAAAACCCATCAGAAGTCGCTCGCCGGCAGCCGCTCGACGGGATGCGACGCTATGCTGGCGGATATTGCTCGTCGCCATGACGATGACAGATTGCTCGCCGCAGACTTTCTTTGTACCGTCATCTTTTATGTGCCAGTTAGAAACCTCGTTTAAGGCGTCTTGATCCGTCATTCACAGGTGTAAAAAGAGATATAGGAAGTATTTGCCCCCTTCCCGATTTCTGTGTTTTAGGCACGTTTCACATCATCGAAGCGATCTCGATATCGCACGGAGACAACCCGAGAAAATACGATATGCGCTTTTTCAAACCAATCGTCGAGGCCATGTGTGAAAAAGTCATGCCCTTTCCTTGTGAAATCACAAAGTAACAGCAGAGTTTGGGTAAAGCCGAGTTCAATTCCAAAGGATTGCCACCACCTGAGTTGAATGAAGAAAATCACTTCCATCGAATCTGTCAGACAAAGTCAAGTAGGCTACTAAATCTCAGAATCACAGTTGACATCCAACGAAATTTCAGAAAAATCAACAACAAAAAAGGATTGAAATCTATCAGTCCAGAAAAAGTTACAAAGCAATTTCCAAGTCATTTTCCACAAATGGAGAATCCTGGGAAGTCATTTTTATTGGTACAGTGGCAAACCATCCAAGATTACTGCAAGAGTGCGACAAGGGCTCATCCAAGAGCTTACAAAAGAACCTCAATAAAAAAACGAGGAACCGCAAGCCTCACTGGCCTCCGTTCAGGTCAGTTTTCATGACTTTACTATAAGAAAGACACTGGCCAAAAATGGCATCCATGGGAGAGTTCCCAGGCAAAAACCAGTACCGTCGCAAAAGAACCCAAAGAGTTTTTTTCACATTTTCCAAAAAGCATTTTCATCATCCCAGAGACTTTAGGATAAACGTTCTGTGGACTGTAGGTTAAAAAATGAACTTTGTGGAAGGTATGCAGCCCTTTACATCTCGCGTCGAAATGGCACAGCGTTTGAGAAAAAACTAAATGATGCCAACTGTACAGCATGGTGGTGGCAGTGTGATGGTCTGGGGCTGCTTTGCTGTCTCAGGAGAAGGACAACTTACTATGATTGACGCAACCATGTCTTTTCCAGAAGCTACTTGAGGAGAAGGTCCCGCCATCAGTTGGTTCCCCTAAACTCAAGCGCTTTTGGATCATACGGCAGGACAACCATCCGAAAAAAACACTAGCTAGTCCACCTTTGAACGGCCAAAATACAAAACGAAGGCTTCGCCTGCCTCTCGGAAACCAACTCTGCCTCTGATGTCGTAGATACCGTTGTCTCCAAATCTGACTCCGCCTGTACCGAAGCCTGTCCCTTTTAAAGACAATCGCACTCTACCGTTTTCTGTATTGTGCTTCTGCGCACCCAAAGTGATTGAACTGCAGTTTTTCATATATTTTGCCCAGCCTTCCACAAGGTTTTTGGTATTTGGGGGAACCCGTAGCAGCAAGATGGTTAACAATCAAGTCAGCTCACTCTGGGAGAACCTCATAATAATGAAGCGTATGTGAGCTACAAGTATTCTTTTTTAAAATGCCGGTTTATATGGTGGTTCATGTATTTGTGCTCATTCTTCAAATGAAAATAGTTTTTTCCAATGAAGTTTTGCAACCACTAGGTGGTGCTATATTATACCCAATGTCCTTTAAGCTGAATTAAAGAGCGAGCGTCGAGAGGCTAATTGGCACTTGTTATCGGCTAAGGTGATTTGATTCGTTGGCAGGTGACGGAAGCGCGACGCTCTGATTAGCGCTGATTAAAATGGCCGCCGTGAGGAGCCGTACGGATTCCTGCCTTGATTGTGGCTACCGGCGAGCGGCAAAGATTTCAAAAGAAGTTCAACGTTTAATCGGCGGTGGACCCACGAGACAAAGGTTCGAAGAGCCGCGCGGATTTCGAGGTTGACATGTTTTTACGTTCAGCACCGCCAGAAACAATTCTTTTCAACGAGTGAAAGTACTCGTTACCTTTCTAAGCTAACGACGCAATCGTTTTGGTTTCCGTGACAGGCATGGTTCCTACCTAAACGTTATATTCCAGGTAAATGAACTATAACTGTATTAATTGTGTTGAAGCCCAGAGACGTCATGGAAACGTCTCGGCTAAATGTATACGTGTACGTCAAACTAACGGGAAATCCCCGTGGCAAACGTGAGCACGAGATTTACGGAAAAAAGCATTTGATTTTATATTATTAACGCTTAACTCTTTCTCACGATGCTCCGTTACAACATTGTATAATGTGGCGCTATTCCAAAAGCAAAATATTTGGCTGCCAAATTAAAAAACAATTTGTTTTTTTTTGTTTTTTCCTTTTTTGCCTTTATAGAATATGAACATTGTAAAAATTATAAAGACAAAAAACAGCAAAACAAGGCAGAAATGGAGATACACGTATTAAAAATCGAAATGTTTCGGGTGAGTTTTTGGGGTAAAACAATGTGTGTATGGCATTAGCAAAAAATAAAACAACTACCATTTTTTTCTGTCTTAAATTACCCAAAGCCTGGAACCAATCCACGGCCTAGTGGTTGCTGACCACTGATTTAAGTTATTCATCGGGAAACCAATAAATAGAAGAAAACAAGAAAAAAATAACGCAACAATCAATCTACGTTGTAAGAATTTGCACTCGATTTTATAGTTTATCACTTGCTTACTCTTTAAATGATCATCTAGGACGACCAAAATAGGTCTATACTGCAATGTAGGTTAAGTGAGCTTTTCCCATCCATCTATCCATTGTTTTGCGCTTATCTGAGGACGGGCGGCAGGGGCATCAGCCTCAGCATTGAAGCCCAGACCTGCTTGCCTATCCCCAGCCACTTCATCCAGATCACCCGACGGGAAGCATCTATGAGGCCCGAGCCACCTCAGCTGGCTCCTATCTCCAAGGGGGAACCCAGCTACCCTGCGTAGGTAACTCATTTCAGCCGTTGGATCGGGGATCTCGTTCTTTCGGTCATGACCCACAGTTCATAATCATAGGTGAGCGTAGGAACGTATATTGACTGGTTAATTAAGAGCTTTGTCTTTGGGTTTATCTCCTTCTTCACCACAACTGGGTTCGCATGGCTGCAAACACTGCAGCGATCTGACTGTCAATGTCCCGTTCCGTCCTACCCTGCCTCGGGAACAAGAACTTAAGATACTTGAGCTCTTCCACTTGGGGCTGGATCTCATCCCCACCCCGGAAAGGGCATGCTACCCTTTGCTGCCTCAGAACATTGTCTCGGACTTGGATGCGCTGATCTCCATCTCGGCTGCATCGCACTCAGCTGTGAACCGCTCCAGTGAGCTGGAGATCACGGCTTGAGGAAGCCATCAGCACCGATTCCTCAACAAGAAGATGGCTATACCCCTGCCAAGGGTGAACCTAGAAGTTCTGTGCGTAAAATTTATAAACAGAATCTGTGGCAAAGGGCAGCCTCGGCGGGGAACCAATCCGACTCATCGCCGACAATGTGGACCAAACTCCGGCACCCGCCATTTAGGGGCCGAACAGCCCAGATACAACTGTCCAGTACCCCAAAGTCCCGGAACTCCCTGAGGAACACGGTCTGATGCCTTCTCCGAGTCCACAAAAGACATGTAGACCTGATTGGCTAGCAAGCTTTTTCGTCCAGGATCATTTAAAGTCAAAATGTTTCTGTCGAAGTCATCGTCTCTCACTCAATTTTTCCCTGCGCCTATTCTTACCAAAGAAGAAGAAAAGATCTACGGACCGGAGAGTTAACGGCGGCTTCTGGACTGTATCTCACACAGAGCCAATGAATTTCAAGAAATAAAAAAAGGCAACGGCCACATGAATCAGCCAAGAAAGCGCTTTGAAGCCCCTCGCGCATTTCAAGGTTGGCCTCCCCTGATACCTGCCGCATTTACTGCCGTATTAAATCTTGGAGTTGCTGTCCCCTTTTGGGGTATTTTTAGGCCCTTCTTTCATCCGCGTTCATTTGGGCTCGGCACCGACGCTTTGCCTGTACTCGACCGGGGAAAAGGGCTCGTTTCCATGACGATGTCTGCAGGCGGAATCATGTAATGGGGTTTAAAGCGGGATGAGATCACAGATACTTGTATCCTTTTTAGTTACACCGTACTTTCACACCAGAAAATCGCTCTCTATTTTCTACCACGGGACGCACGCATCCTGATCCTGCTATATGTATAAATGTATACTAATATATGCAATATCAATAATTGAACATGTAAATAAATCATGCAATACCCAATACATGTCATCGATGCAATTCATTCCTTGTTGTGGAAATTATTGTGCATTTTATCTTTTATTTGGTCGGATATATTTCAGCGTTTATTTTTGTTGTATACGCTGTTGTGTATTTTGTCTATTTTTTTGTCATACCTTTGGTTGTATATTTAGAGGTATATTTTGTCGTTCATCCGTCTTGTATTTTGATGTGTATCTGTTGTTTATTTTGTTACTTATTTTGTTGTGTATTTCTTCACTTATTGGTTGTGTATTTTGGTTATTTATGATATCGTACATTGGGTTGTATAGTTCATCATGTATTTTGAGTATTTCGTCATGCTTTTTGTCGTTGAATTTGTATTTTCTTTTTGTCATTTACTTTGTCTTTTATTTTGTGGGGCATTTTTTTCTAATGTTTCGTATTGTGTTTTTGGTAAATCTTGTTTTGTATTTTGTGTATTTTGTCATTTATTTTGTCATCCTTGAGCTTTTTACCAATCGTTTGATCAGTGATGAACAAATCAGTTACTACACTGATCAACCAATAGATGATACATGACAATATACCCAACAAAATACACTGCAAAATACATAAAATAAATACTGAAATAAATAAATGACAAAATATGTATGTAAATGAATACATTGCATTTATGTCATATATTCAGAGGCCAGGAACCTTTTTGACCCAAAGGAGCGATAACAGTAACACTTTTTTTTTTCCAGAAAAATCACCATGCCCGCTCTCTAGACATTTTTTTTATTAAATTTCACTGTGTGATGTTAGATAATTTGATAAAACGTTATGAAATAAGAATAATGTCAGAGCCTGTGTCCCATATCAATATACATCTACCGCTTTAAACTGAAGATCGGTGAAGCTCATTTTGACCGTCTTTTTTTTCTTTTTTTTCAAATAATGATTTAAAACAGGGTGCAAGCAGAGTTGCTTTGTTAAAGTGTTACAAAATTCGGCAAATGAGGATACCGACATGTTTAACTTCTGTGCAGACCGCGCTGGGCAGAGAAAAGTGCCCTGCGTGCATCGCTTCGCCCACCACTACCGCTCACCCGATCAAATTGTTCTGTGTGCTTGGCATGCGTTTTTGGGTGTTCATTTTTTACGTGGGTTTTGATCAACAAGTGTCTTAACAATGAACGTAGATCGTTTAATGAGCTCCCCATATTAAGGATTCCTTAGCGATGTACGATCAAAACAGGGTCTGTTGGTGTGACACGTTAAATGTAAACGGTAGAGGAGAGTTCACGGTTTCTTGTGTTGGTGCAACTTCGGCAATGTGTGGACTAGTCCCTGCCCTACGCTCATCAGAACTGAAATTCTTTAGACGAAATGTGCGCTCCGATGATTTTATCTCCGAACCATATGTATTTCAGGAAAAGAGCCAAATCCGGCAGGCCAAAGGTTCCCGACCCCTGCTTTAACCGCCAGGGTGGTCAGGGCATCGCTTCCTGTGGTGTGTTTTGTACAGCCTGGTGGCGCCCATCCCTCTCCAGCCACACAAAACAGAACTTACTGGTTTCCATGGTAACTATGTGTTCATATATCATACATTTGTAGGGATTTGTTCATTAAAACATTTATTTCTACCAATGGCAGGATCAGTCCTCCATAGCTCTGCGTTTTGTAGGAGGAGACACACACACACACGACGCATAATATCTTGTGGGGAAACCATAAGCGAAAAGGCAATGTGCCTGTTACTGCGGTCTTAATGCCAGCCAAACGGCAAAAATAATTGACTTTTTGTTTTCCGGCTCGTGAGTTTGAGGGGACAAACGGCAACGAAATGAAGTCGAAATGCCAGACGAGGCAGCGGAGCGAAGCGCCAATTGCAAACGGGCTTAAGTGAAGCCTTCTTATGAATGCGTGGATGCCGCAAAATGGATGCAAAAAAAAAAAAAAAAAAAGCGGTGACACACGGGGGAGTGGATGTGAGAACAAGTGGAAAAACATGCAACGAGGCTCTAAAAAAGCCTGAAAGACAATAGGAGTGTGTGAGAGGCTTTGTGTGAGAGTGTGCGTCAGCATCTTGGGTGAGGTTTCTGCATCGCTGATGAATCCAAGGAGAGTCTCTGCAGTCTTATCTCATTTCCTGTCTCCCTTTTGTGTCTCCGACCTTCTCCTGCCATTTTCTTTCTTGTCGGCCACATCTCGGTCTCATCTGGACTCGCTAGATTTTCGAGGAGTATTATCCTACGACCGGCGCCATAAAGCGTCCTGCGGGTGCCTCGAAACGGCATAGGAGTTTTGATGTCTGCATTCCGGTGACGTACAGTCGGGATCATGGGAAAAAAAAAAACTTCCGTCGGGGAGAATGTTAAGCCAATCAGAATGCAGAACACAATGCAAATCCTTGAAGTAGCGAAAGTGGGAGGGGTAAACTGTGTCATAGTGTGGGATGAGTGCATTTCCAAAATGCAGCGTACTTATTTTGCAACCATTAAAAAGTTTTTGTGTGCAAGGGTTAGTTCGATCGCTCGGGCGGACGTCTCCAAGGACAGCAGGGGGCAGGGCGCCGTCTTGTCACTCCTATTTTCACAAGCTCGACTTGTGAAAATCGCACTTCGCCAATATTGCAAACTCGGCCTTCTGACATGGAAATGCCCTCGCACCTCCCTTCGGCTGCTCTCTTGTGTACTTTTAGCCGTGTTACCCAAGTTATTCCATTTCACCCTTACAGGTATGCTCAAATTCTATCCATCTATCTATCTACCTTGGTCATATCCCTCAAGAGGGGTGACCGACAGCAAGACAAACACATACAATAACAAGAAAAATAAAAGGGAAAATATAGCAAAAAACACACACAAAACCTTTAGGACCATGGCCAACCCAATTGCCCAAACACCCAAACAAGTTGGGCTCCTCGGCACGCGAGTCGGTCATGAAACGGGACACGAGAAAGCGGCCGTGTCACTCGGGTCAGGGTGACACAACACTCTTCCGTCCCGACAGCTTTCGCTGGTTTACCCCTGCCGCATCATAGGGGTGCCCTGCCCAACCCTTACAACGCGTCCAAACACCCCACTATCCTTTCACAACACCTCTATCACTCATTCCTATCACCAACAAGAGCTCTAGCTTCCACGAGATTTAGACCTCTTTCCTGCAGTGCACTCGCAACAACACGCAGTCAGCAGCCATGCTAACCAGGAGCCCACAACAAAAATCAACCAAATCAACCAATGCTAACAGGGGGTACCCGGGACCGATTGTCAGAAAAACGGGATGTTGCCTGACCCAAAACATGCAGTAGGCAGCCAGGGTAACCAGGAGCCAACAACGAGCACAGGATGCGGAAACAAACCCTAACCCGGCAGGGAATCAACCAATAAAAACGGCAGGCTAGCCAGCTGCTAACAGGGGCTAACCAGGACCGATCGGCGGAAAAACGTCTGCCTGACCCAACACAGCAGGATGGCCTGCTTTCTATATATCTATATCCATCAATCCATTATCTACAGCACTTATCCTCAATAGGGTCGCAGGAGTGCTTGAGCCCAACCGAGCCATCTAGAGGCAGGGGGCAAATGACACCCTAAACTGGTTGCCAGCCAGTCATTCTCACCTAAGGACTGGCAAATAAACCGGATATGCATGTTTTCTGAATGTGGGAGTGAACCGGAGTGCCCGGAGGAAACCCGCGCAAGCACGGGGAGAACATGCAAACTCAGCACACATAGGCTGGTAGCTGGATTTGAACCCGTGACCTCAGATCTGTGACGCGGACGCGCTAATCACTTCTCCGCTCTACATAGATAATTACAGTATCTCTTTAAATGTAAATGTTCTGCATTTCTATAGCGCTTTTCAAGTCAATGAAGACCTCCCGACGAGCTTTACAATGTACTTCTCACTGAAGCATTTTTCTGCTTTTCTGTATAGAAATAGAACACATAACACCGAAAATGTCAAATGTATAGTGTTGATTTTCTATAATCATTGAAAACAACTTATGGAGGCTTTTTGAGGAATATCAGATCTGGCGCAAAAGTTTTGGCGAGCAGTTTAGCTTACTACAATTGACCATTCTTTGACTCAGACAAAAACCGTATCGGATTCTAAATAAATGGCCTTTCGTGATCCCTCCGGGATCAGGATGAGTAAAAGGTACAGGACATGTTGTACCTCACCGGTACCCGGCACTTCCCTGCGCTTTGGCGTCTGTTCCTGTCCTCAAGCGGACATACGGCCGAGTCAGCGAAGAGGAGGAGGAGAAGGAGGGACGAGGATGAAGGGGGAAAAAAAACAAACCAAAACCAAAAAAAGAAGGCTCCAATTTTGCAATAGCGCCCGTCCATCTGTGCGCTCCCCACAACACAAGGGCATTGGCCGGCCTGGCTTTACGTGTGACGGGAGGTGAGTCACGATCCGCCTCCCCTCAGCGCAAAGGCTCTCGGCGGCCGGCCCGGTTCCTCGCTCCCGCGACGCCACCGCGTCCCCGTTCCTCCCCTCCCGCAACGTCGCTGACCGTGAAGAATGCCAAGCCTTACTCATGCATATTTACGCCGACTCTCACCTCCTCGACGGCCACTCTTTAAAGGTTATCGTGTGCCAGTGTGGGCGCGTTTGTGTCATTTTGTCCCCCGGTTTATGTACATGTTCAAAGGTCGGCACGCCGGACACTCGGCCACGTGGATTCGTGCGGATATCGCATTCGGGCTGATACCAATACAAAGTTCAGGGCATGGAGTGACGGATACGGGTTTTGGAGGGCCCGGACCGATCACCGATAATGGTATTCAGTGGGGGCCCTGATGACCCGTCTTCATTTGCTGTAAAAGCTTAAGAAAATATCTATAATCCATCAAGAAACAAACAATATTTGAATAGCTCTCTTGAACCTTTTGCAGTAAATACATTTGAATATCAACAAAAGCAACATGAGTCCTATTTCGCTGAACCAAAAACTATGGAAATATATAAAAAAAACTTGTTTAAGGCATTTCAAGAACCCCTTATAAAACGGTATTGTATAAAGCAACGGAAATTCCAACAGAGTTGGCGAATTGAAAAGTTTGGGCACTCCCGCTTTAGAGCCAGATTGACAAACTCATCTTATGGTAATAGCTCATTTCTCAGCCTTCCATTTTAGCGTGTTTTTGATGGCGTCTCTCAATCACAAACACACACGTTTGATCCACTGACTCATGTTTCGATAAGAGCTCATCTATAAGTCTCCGCCTGAACGGTCTAAAACAAGTCGACTCCCTTTTTCCGCGATCTCTTAATCGCAGGCACGCTTTTCTTCCAAGGACTTTTTCAAATCTCAATATTATCAGCAGTCTTAATCGATTCAAACACGTTGGGCCTCAGGATCATGGATCGCTGCCGCTGTTTATTTCCTTCGAACGTTATTCCCCTTTTCATTGTAAAGTCGGTTTCCATGTATTCCCTTGGGAGCTGATAATTGGGAAGAATAAAATAGAAACCCGCTGCCATTTACTGATATGGATGAATGCTAGTTACTCTGGCGATCACGAGAAGAAAATAATAACCGACCAGATCAAAAACATTGCCGCATTAGAAAATCGTTCACGAGCACCCTACATCCATGGAAAATTTGAAATGCAATGCCGTCCGTGGCACCGGACCTGTTCATCGATATTAAAACAAAGTGAATCTATGGCCAGCCCTAGTTTGGATGGCTCTCCAAATGCGAAAATACAAAAGGTTTTTCGAGCTCCTAGCGAACGGAAATCCATTGGGGTCGCCTCGCTGGCACGCAGCATTTCCCGGCCGTGTAATACTACGGATAAAGATAGCGGCGTCTCGTACGTAGGAGGCGAGAGGTCCGGGGCCGAGCCGGGGACCCCGGCGGCCCGGCGCTGCGCCTTTGCAGATAGCGGCGCTCGCTCCCACATCGCAGACGAGGTCGGACGGCAAATAAGGAGCCGGCTTTATCGGCCGCGCTTTGGCTCCCGGCGCTCCGCTCTTCCGCCGTCTATCTTTCAAAGACACCGGTCCCGCCCCCTCAAAGTAACTCATTGGGGTTCCGCGGGCTCCTCGAAAAGCTTCTCCGTCGGCAACGTCCGCGACCTTGGCGTCGGAGATAGAGCGGGGAATTTTCTCCGACGGAAAAGTTTGACTCTTCGCTTTCATACCGTTTGCTACGTCGCGGTCGGACCAAAGCACCCGCTGAATGAATCTTGAATGACAGCGATACCGCATTTACAATGGATCCCTCTCATGAACGTTTCGGTATCCGAAGTCCGCGTCCGACTAAAATCTTCTTTTCCGGTATACCGCATCACCGACGCCACCACTAAAGGTTCCGACAGCGTTCCGGGTGCTTTATTTGCTAGGTGAGACCCTTGCAACCCCCTTGTAACGAGTTCTTTGTTTTTGCCCATCTTGGTTCATTATTGTATCATACGCCAGAAGTTGTTGCGTATTTGTTTTCACTGTACGTTTCTTCTCTTTGCATTTCATTTTATCCCCACAAAGTTTGTCAACCAAAATATGAAAGCCACGTATCGTACACTATATTACTTTAACGTTTTTCCCAAGTGATTTCAGATCAATTATTTGCCGTACAAAGTACGTTTTTTATGCATTTTAAGACGAGTTCAACATTACAAGGAAATATGTACGGAAAAACGCAAATTTGTCAATCGCATGCGTCTGCCGCCTGGGGATCATTCAGAAAAAAAAAAAGATATAGCGTACAATTATTTTCTATTTTACACGGGAAAATACGACAGTTTGTACGGGCATGGAGCCCTGGAGCGCGACAGGTATGACATCATCACATGTCGCTGCCCGTCAATGTAGAAATCCGGCTCCTCCCTGAAGAACGGGACGACGCGTCGCACTGAAGTACAACGGCGGCCGGATGACGAAGGTGCCAGATCAGGATGCTTCTCCTGCTTCTGCTACTAGTAAACATGAAAACCAGTACTTTGCTTCATGCGGGGAGCAAACACCATCCCCCCCAAAAAACGGCCTGGAGAGAAATGGGCAGAAGGTGGTACTCCAACGACCCAAGTGGTTAAAATGATTTTAATAAATGACAGATAATCGCTATTGTTTTCATCTCGAACGTGATTTTAGTTCACTTTACTCCGATGTCTTCGAAAGAACCGACTTCTTTCACTTGATATTCGTGTAATGGCACCTTTATAGCAAGGATATTTGTCTTTTGTGGATGTTGAAAATCAAAGATGATTAACTCCGCTTTAAGAAAATATTAATATCTTTATTTATCTGATTGTATCGCAATTGTTTGTTAGCTTTTTAGTACGTTCAAATAGGTTAACGAGTCGTTTTAAAATGAAAAAAATATTTTCAATTTGTCATAAATGAAAATCGTATGATTATGTAATTGGTTATACGATTTTTCTTCAAAATATTTATACGATATTATTCGACTTGATTTTTTTCCCCATTTAAAATTCTTACATTTTCTCAGATTTTCTTGAAATCATTTCAAAGTAAAGTGAGTTTGAGGCCTGTCAGCTGCGTACAGGCCACATGCAGAAAAGGAGAAAAGCACAAAACAAAAAAATGGCAACGCGGACGCCGTAATTACTAGTTCGGCACGTGATTTGCGCCGCATTCTAGCTATTGCGCTCCTCTGTTCTTTTCATCCAACGGAGCGTCCAGCATCCCCTCATCGCATGCTACCGTCCAATCAGAGCTTGCGCTGGGACAATCAATGCATTCATCAGCGTCATGCCGAGTGCCAACAATCGTCATCTTTCCCGTTGACGCCGATCAGACAAACCGGAGTCGGCCTAAGGCGTAAGTAAGCTAGGCCGCTACTTAGGGCCCCGCGACCAAGAGCGGTGCATAGTTATATACGTATAGAATTAGTATATAAAGCACTATACACGGCTTCATTCCAATCCCCCCTATGCTGAATCTCGTCAATGTACGGCAAAACCATTGATGAATGAAATTGCTGGAATACCTCGAATCTTTCCTAAATTCACACAGTTTACGCTCCAAAGAGAGCACAGAGAAAAATAAAATAAAAATCAATGAAAATGTTAGCATTGTAAGTCAAACAGCAGAATGGCAGTTCTTGTTTCTGGGCTAAGTTCCACCAACAAAAAAAAAAAATCAGACTATATGGAAAATGCTTTTCAGACACGGCAGGAACATCTGCACCTTGCCGGTCACGATGGAAGTGGATGAGACGGCGCAAAAACATGGGAATGAATGCCAATGGTGGGAGAGCTGCTGCACACAAACACCCACACAAAAAGACTGCCGGATGCAAAGGACCGACAAGAGCGTCCATCGAGCAGAGCGATGTGAGGGCGTCTCCTCTCGCGTCACTGAAAATATTCACCATCTCTAAATGTGTGAGGATATAGTACAGAGGTCGAGAACCTTAACACCATAAAAGGAAAAATATATATACTTGTTTTTTTTTTTGAGAGAGAGAGCCACAAACAAACAAAAAAGGAAGCCCCCGCAACCTCAACGCTAACGGGGAGCTAGCCAGACTGTGTTATGGCAAACGTGACGCACACAAAAAAAAAACGAATTAAAAGCCACAATTGCCTGGCTAAAAGAAGGCCAACTTACTTCACGCAGCGTTTGGGGGCAAAGTTCCAATTCCTCCAAACAGAAATGAGCAGTATACAATTGCTGTCGGCGTGTGTTTCGGAAGCGCCTGACAAGTTGTGTTCAAGGAATTTGCCATTTTGAAAGTGACGCCTTCATCCAGTAACGTTTCAGCTCTCGAGCAGACTCGGGCACTCCGATCCTCGACGGTTGCACGTCCTGCCTGATGCCCTGACAAGCTCATGATTTATTTCACCTAAGTTGAAGAAGAGAAACTTTCAAAATCAGGCAGGACATGTGTCCCTCCAGGACCGGAGTGCCCAAGTAGCTTCTGGAGAATATGAGCCAATGGCTCGACTTCCAGGCTGGATTTCTGGAGTCCCCCAGTGGTGCAACATGTCTGCATAATTGTGGGGAGGAACCCTATACTTCTGTGCCCAATTGAACAAAAAATGAGGTTTTTTTGAATACCTTTAATAATGCACCAAGCAAAGTAACCCAGCCATCTCGCATCCCACCAGAAGTAACTCTCTCTCCCCTCAAATTGGCTTTAGAAGCCACAATTTGTCATTTTGATTAAAAAAAATAATAATCAAAAATAAAAAAATTCCAGACAATGGAGTCCCTCCCCACCAAAAAAGGGAAAAGCTGGATGACATCAAAGAACTGACCTTGGTTCAGAGCTTAGAGTAACAACTTCCTCCCATGCGCCGTGCAGTCATGAAGATGGCAAATGGGGCTAATAGTAAGGTAGGCTATTGGGGGTATTGTGTTTGGGTGGTTAGGGTTGGCCTGCTAGATGATATGTAGTGGAGTGAAAACAGGAGTTGAGGTAAAAGAGCCCATACCTTGGTCGCCAATCATCAGGTGTGCCAGACCTTGAGGGGAGACAAGAGCACAGTCAGCACAGCAAAGGATCATGGGAGCTGCAACGTGACACGCTAACTACGCGCGAGCATCGTCCGTGTCCGTCCGGAGTTTGTGACCCGCGAGCACTCACCTGCGAGAAAAACGCTTCAAAGGCCGACACCTTTACGTGTTTGGCGAATAGCTTTGCTCGAATCCACACAAATCAAAACGTGAAAAATCCGGCTTTAAGAATGCAGGACAGAAACGAAACTAGATCGATGCGTCTCTTCCTTATATTGAAGGGGACTATACGTATTATTTCACCATCAGATGTCGCTGAACCAAAAACGACAACTGAAAGGTATAAGGAAGAACAAACTATGGAGATTCAAAGTGACCAAAACACCAGTTAACGGTATGTGTTGTCTTCCCAATAATGCCTGTATAAGCCTTTTTTTGTGGCTCTAAACATTTGTTGTTGTCGTTGTTTATGCTCCAATATGGCACTTTCAACATTTTGGGTTCCCAACCCCAGACTCAAATCAATATTGTCTTTTCAAATAACTAACATGTTTTACCACTTGCAGCTGCTAAATAAAACACATTGTCCCTTCAAAAAAAAGCAAAAGTACATATTTTTGGGGGAGTAAGACTACATTTGTGAAATGAAACTCATAATTGATGGTTTACTCGCTTAATTTGACAAGTAGGGTTCTTGTGTGTTCACTAGGCGTTTTATTTGACAAACAACATTCACGTGGTTTTTCTTTGCCGTTAGGTGCTTCATTTCACAAACGGGGTTCAGGTTTGTTTTTTTTCACATGAACACAAGCCAGATGCTTTTACAAAGAGGCTTCACATCTTAGACCTGGCGTCGATCAAATTGATACATGTTTGCTTAGGCAACATGCAAGGTAAGGCGCTTCATTTTACAAATGAGGTTGACTTGTATTTTTGTACATTCAGCAGATCTTTTCTCCCATTTGGAGGAGATTATATTTTAACAAAATAAAATAAAAACTATGAATCGTGTTTCTCAAAATATCGGCTCGCTGTCTACGAATGTGTTTTCTTACGCATGTCATTTCTAGTATGACGTGTTTACTTACAGTAGCGGGCGTCTCGTACCAGTAAGGTTCTCATTCTTACAAATGACTTTTACCTACTGAACAGCATTGAGGATCAGGCATCCGTATGGAATGAGGCGCTTCTTCATGCGAATGAGTTTTATTTGCATGTACTTACTCAACAACCGGGCGTTAAATAGCAGTAAGGCCTTCACTCATGCCACTGGTGTTTACTTACAAAAAGCAGGAACAGGCCCTCAGTTTAGAGGTCAAGAAATGTGCATTTTTTTAACGTAACCTACTACGGGTACCTAAACGGCTCGAATAGCTGGGCAAGAAAAAAGATCGAGGAGTAAAACGGTGCTTTTTGTTCACTTTGCCTTTCCGTCATTTGTATTCTTTCTTGTGCTTTTAGCAACTGTTTTTGGTGTCCAACGCCGTGCCTGCGGGCACCAGGGTGCCCCCCCAAAACCGCTGAGGTGCCTGTGGACCTGTTCAGAAAATGTGCTTTTATTATAAAATGAGGTTTTTAGCGGTTGACCGAGTCTATATAAGCCTACTTCCAATCATTGACCTCATAATAATGTTGTAAAGACATATTAATAACATACTAAGTTGTTCGTTTAGAAATGCATATCAAACAGCGGCCTTTTGCACCAACAAGTAACAAAAAAGGAACTTTCATCTTGAAGAAATCTGCAGACGCCTGCACTATACTATACAGTGACATCTAGAGGTCAAATAATAAAGCCCAGGTTTTCTGTTAGGAGTAACATTTATTCGATATCCTCCGTAATTGAGAGAGCGCAGTGTCTGTTTGGGATAGGACAATTTATTTTGCAAATGCGTTTCATTTCCGCTCACCAACTCAAATGCATAGTAGTGTTTTTGATATGTTTAGTAATATGGCGCACACTTGTTCTAATATAACTAAAGAGCGTCAAACATCTTTATGTAGCTTATTAGAAGTATGGCTTTTTCTTTTGAAATCAGCTTTGGCAGCCTTTATGCATTTGTGTAACATGTAATTTACTTCCCAATTTATTTTTTCAGACATGCCAAACCATCATTAGGACCGTGGGTACCACTTTGTGCCTTCAAGTAGTACAAAAAAACAAAACCCTCACACATGAAACATTTTAAAAATGGTACTTTTTACAAAAAAAATGATATGTGGAGAAACGTGTATTTCTTTTCCACAGCGGAATCCCCGCTTAGATAGGCGCCATGTTTGTCCGGCATCCTGCTGCCACGCTGTGCCGCGTTTCGCTGGCCCTGGCGCTTTCCGGACAACACGGTGCCGCAGGGGGCCAAAATGACACACTGGGTCTTTAAAGAAATGTGTTCTGTGCTCGGGAACCATTAAGGGGGTACGTCAGGGCGACCTACCTGGAGTGTAGCCGTGTTCTAGGTGGGGTCACGTCCAGGTGAGGAAAGAGAGAGACAGACATTCATTAGCATGCATGCTAAGCTCTCAGGTTAGCATACAGTGCGGTGTGCCCCCTTCTTGATTTTTGTCTTTTTTGCATATTTATATGTATTCACCTTTTCTTCTTTACAAAAAGGCTATTAAATAATTGGAGGGTGTTTTGGCATCATCTGCCCACTTAAGGTCACACCACGGCATCTCAATTGAATTTCAATCCAGACTCTAGAACTTGCATTTTGTTTTGTTTTTTTGAGCCATTCAAAGGTGGACTCGCTAGTGTTTTTTTCGGATGGTTGTCCTGCTTTATGATCCAAAAGTGCCAGAGTTTGAGGGCACCGACTGATGGCTGGACCTTCTCCTTCGGGATCTTCTTGTCAACACCAGAATTCATGATTCAATTAACCACAGCAAGATTTCCTGGTCCTAAGCAGTAAGGCAGCCCATCGAACTGCTTTGTTTTGTCAAATGCTGTGCCATTTTTGCCTCAGATATAATGGGATGCACACCTTCCTCAAAGTTCCATTTTTGACTTATCAGTCTACAGAATGTTTCCATAAAAATCATGAGGATGATCAAGATTTGGAGAAGACTGTCACGAACAGCGACCTTAACTGGGCAATGTGTTCTAAAAAAACGACTTATTTTTTTTCAATGATTTTTTCGCGTAGGGCCAGATAGGATTTGATTTAAACGGAAACAACATTTGAAAAGTGCATTTTGTATTTCCTTGTGTTGTCTCTGTGTAGTATTCAAATTGGTGGGATGATTTGAGACCTTTGTGACACGGAAATCAGAAAGGGGGCAAATACTTTTTCACGGCACTGTAGCGACCACTTACTGTACATGCACAGCGCTCCAGGGTTAGCGCACATGCAGACGCCATCTTTCCATCCAAGCACTCAAAAACGCGTGGAAATACTCACACTCGTGGCTCGAGTGCAACATGGTTCTTACCTGTAGCGTAGGCTTGAAGAGCCAGGTACCCAGAGAACTTACCTTGAGGCCACGCCCTCTCACCTGAGCCCACCCCGCCAAGTAGCATGCACACACTCGGGCCCACATATACACACTCAAATACAAACGAATGGCAATGTCTTCATTATGATTTGTGCAGAAAAGGGCATGCAAGCTTCAATGCTAGTACTACTACAAGCTGCTACTTTTTTATTCTACATTTTAAACACTGCGGCTCACGATACGATGCGGCTTATTCTTTTTTTGTCACTACCCGCCCTGTCCAAGTCGCCTCAGCCGCCACCTAGCAGCCGGCTTAGAACTTGTGCAGAACAGGGAATCTCACTTTTTAATTAAAACAAGCGTCGCGATTTCTGCCAAGTGCCCCGAATGTCACAGTGAAGCGATTCAATGAAGTGAACGCCGCAAGTAACTACGACTCATTCGGTAGCCAAATACTTTGTTATCTAAAAAGTGGCACGCATGACTAGATGAACCATGGAGCAAGATCACGATATTGGCAGACTCCGCGTCTAGTACGAAAAGGTAACCTATTGTGTCGGCAGTAAGATGCTTGTTTTTGGACTGTGTTCACAGCTGTAAATCTCAATGAGCTAGCGCAACAGTCAGTATTAATTGAAGTAGATTTAACTTGTGTGGGACAAAGGCATTCTAAAAAACAAAACCCATATAATCACAAGAGCCTTTGCCATGCGACTGAACTTAAGGTATCCCATCCCTTGCACACTCGCTGCTACTACTACATAAAAAATCTTTCTATATGCCGACACTGTTTAGTAATTGAGGAGGGTTACACTATAATTATTGTGCTGAATGTTATCGGACTGATCGCTGCCTAAGATGATGTCAGTTTTTGGACTGATAAATATACCCGACACCTGCTGCCACTTTAGAATATTCAATAGGGCTACACGACTTGTTTAGGAAATATAATACAAACATTCATGTATCAAAATATATGGTTGATCTTCTGGGTACATGTTAATACCAATTTCATTAATATTGTCTGTTGCTGACACAATGTGCAAACAAGTGTCCTAAAGGAGGCACAATGTGTTGCTTTTCTCTACTAGACATTGCCCTGCTGATTTTTATTTTATTTTTTTAATGTAAGAAATGGCTGTGAGAGAGTTTTTTTTTTTTTTACCGGCTGATCTAGATCTGATCTGGCCAAGATCTGGAGCGGCTTGTAAAAGAACTTGAGTTTTTTTCTTAAATATGCGCATGTGGCCTTTTAATCCGGAGCGCTCAGTAGTCTTTCTCACACGAGTGTCCGTCTTGGTTATGGTGGCAAAAGGACAGGGCGAGAGATTAGCGTGCTAACCGCGCACAGGACCTTTAAGGACGAGGGGAGCCTAACGCGCCGGGTCCGGCACCAATTTTACCGAGGAAGCCGAGTTAATTTCATGTACAAGTTTTCCGTTCATCACGGAGCGACATTTTTTTTTTCAGAGGCTGTCAAAATCCCCGGATGTAACAACAGCAAAAATAAGGCGATACCTGCTCATTGAAATGACAAGAATATTGTCGTTATCAAAGAATGTTTTCAAAAAAGACAGGCTCTTGTACGGCATTTGTGCGCTTTGGTTTTACTTAAGAATGTTGTGGCCGCTGTGGGATCGATAACTCCCTCAAGTCGCCGACTTTTCGACAGCGATATTTCATTTGGACACGACACGTTAAAAGGTATTATAGTGTGAAATTCATATTGCAATATTAAGCATATCTCGACGTCTGTATGTATTTTTACATCCCTACTCTTCGCTAACAGTTATTTCTGTAGGGCTTCGTTCCAACAGACTCATTACATATGGAAAGGACACTGCAGTTATATCAATTTGATTATTTCGATCACATCATTCACCACAACACTTTTAAATTTCAATGAGTCCGCTTATATATTTTGTCTTTTTGGCCTTTATTTACGTTTTTCTTCTACTTATTGTAATAAAATACATCAATGCTTTGCTTTTTTTAATGGTAACGATACCAACATCAACCAACCTTTACCGAGTCAAGTCCTGTTTATTTGCGACGCCCTTAATTGCAATTGCCAGTCCCAAAAGGCTGCACACACACCACCCATCATTGCAAACTACAGACTATTATTCCACCACCCCGAGTCGAAATCATTATATATTTCTTTTTTAATAACAAAAGTGGTGCTTCAACTTTTTTGAAGTGGGCTTGTTGTGTAAAATTGCCATCGTTTGACTTGACTTTCTGAAGGTAAAACTGGTAAACCAAAACACTTTGTTATTCAAAAACTGTTATGAATGGATCTATTTTTTTAAAGGGAACAATCCAAATGAGAGATTTTAAATATTTAAGCTGAGGCACCTAAGTATAGGCGTCTGCACACTACAAAATGACTACCAAACAAAATATCAAATTGAGTGCTTAGAATCATGGACCTAATTTCATATTTTGTTTTGATTATGATATTAAAAAATACAATAGAAATACTACTTACACTACATCTCCAGCGACATTGCATACATCGGAATGCCAGGATCTGGTGCCCTACCTTCCCCTGGAGGGCAGCATCACAATTTGGAAATGGAAACACCTGAGTCCAATCACGGCACACCTGTCCCTAATCATCCTAGCTTTTTTAAGCGTTGGTACAGCGCTCTGATTGGCTGCCATATTGTCAATTTGCATGTTCGTTCCATTCGTCTTCTGTTATCAGGTCAAGTTTGGCTTTGGACACTCTGCAAGTTCTTTTAAGATTCGGTGTGTTTGGTCCTGGTTTTTCTCAATAAACACTAGCATTTGTTGAGCACACCTGCCTCCGGCTTCTTCGCATTTGGGAACACCTTCCAAATCACGACAATGAAAGAAATACTATAAAACTACTATTACGAGAATACTACCAAAAATGGCTACAAAATACGACAAAAATTGTCAAATACGATAATACCAATACAGACATTTTATGACAAAAATACTATGACGTAAATGTTACGACAGAAATAATACCAAAAAAAAAAAGACAATACTACGACAGAAAATGCGACAACAGTACCTGAGATGTACTACAAAAATCCAACAATGGAAATACTTTAAACGTCTTCTACAGAAATACTAAAAATATCAGTACAGTAATGCTAACATGTAAAAATATGACTGCAGAAATATGAGAGAAATTGATTACAAATATATGAAAGAAATACCACAAAAATAATGGAGACATATTACAAAAATAGTACAATAGAAAATTTAAGTTACTCCAACAGAAATACTACAAAAATATTGCTACAGCAATATAAAAATGACAAAAGCGCGACAAGAGAAATACTACTACAGAAATATTGGGACAAACATACTCCTACGATACAACTGCAAAAATATTCTACAAAATACGACAGCAGGAATACTACACAAATACTACAGAAATGAAAGTACATTAATACTACAGAAATACTACAAAAATCCGACTGCAGAAATGTTACAAAAAATGCTAAAAGAAATAATACAACTACAGTACGACCACCGTAATAAGTATCAAATTTAGTGCTTAAAACAGGGACTTTGGTGAAACAAATTTATTCAAAAACAAATATAAAGAAATCTAACATGTAGATACATTTATTAATAAATAAAGAATGTGAATGGTCTCCAAGATCGGCACCTTAGCCACATTTTTTTACCCCAATGTGACCCTAACCCTAACCCTGACTCCAAATCGTTGCCCATCCCTTCTTAAGTGTCATTTTGTTAATATCTCATTTATCCTACGACTTATATTTTCATGTTCAATTCATATTTGAATTAGTTTGAAGTGTCCCTGCGTGAGGATAAGTGGTGCAGATAATGGATCGATTGTTTGAAGTCTTTAAGAAGAAGTGTTTTAGAACTAATTAGGGTTTACATGGATGATTTGGGGAGGCCGGGAACAGATCCATTGGTTTTGAGTTATTTCGCATCGGGAAAATTTGCTCGAGGCACGAGAAATTCTAGATACGAGCGCAATCCGGGCTAGAATACATCCTAATCTAAATATATGTACATATAAACTTCGACGATTAAGTTATGGGTAAAGGTGGCACCAATTTTGGAAATCTGATCCCTTCTGACCGGTTATTTAGTTTCAATTTTGTGGGCCGGTGAAAAACAGATGGCGGGACACGTATGTCCCCTGCTCGTTGTTCAGACATCCTGAGAAAAACAACTTCAACATAAGTTAAATAAGAGATCTCAATCGATTGCCTCGTCACCTTAAACATTTTGAAATGTAAAGACGTGGGCTACTATTACATGGGTACCTAGTCTCGGTAGCTGCGACTCTCCAATAGTTGGAGCACTATAACCGCTATCGTTATTTTATGTTTTAAACTGTTGTCGCAAAATATATTATTCACGGCTGAGATGATCGATTGGATTGTAAAAAGAAAAGAAAAAAAAGTATTTGCCTCCTTCCTGAATGCTGTGTTTTTGCATATTCATTTGATTTTATATCTATTTTGCATACGTTTCAGATCATTAAAAGCTATTTTAATATCTCACAGACGCAAACCAAAGAAATACAAATTTCAAACGTTGTTCCATTTATTAAGGCACAAAATGGTTTCAAATCTGCGTTATCGGAGGGTTTTCTAGCACGAACTGCCCTTTTAAGGTCACACAATTGGATATAAATCCAGACTCTAGAACCTTTTCTGGACCGATCAATGGGAATCCCTTTTTTTCTCATTTCTTTGGATGGTGGCGTGTCATTCGTGTTTTTCTATAACAGATTCCATTGAAGCGATTTCTCGATTCAACGCAGGTGGTGGTCATCCGTTTTGGCTGTGGCTTATGGAATCGAAACTCAGCTCTCTCGAAACTGTCCTTTTACACAGTTGCTTTGTCGTTTAACAATGGGGGGGGGGGGCAATTACTTTTGCACATAGGGTAATATAGGTTTTGATTTCTTTGGTGCCTTAATAAATGGAGTCAACATTTCAAAAGTGTGTTTTGTCTTTCCTTGGGTTGTGAGAAATATCACTCAAACACATAGTAAATCTAAACTGCTGCTAATCTGTACATCTGTGGGTTCTGTTTGACTTTTTGCACTACTGGCAGTTCTGTATAGCTAGCCACTCCTTGCACATCTGTTTCTCTGCACTATCGTACTTACAGTGTTATTGTTCTGTTTACCTGATTGCCCATCTTGCACATCTGGTTGGCTACTCCACTTGCACTATTTGCGCTACTGTAAAATACTATACATAGCCATAATTATTTAGTATATTATTAGCACTCAATACTCCAACTCAATACAACATTTTATTTATATCTGTACATTCAAGGAAACTGTGCGGGTCAGATGTATCGACATTTCGTTCTATATACACGTGTACTAGAATGACAATAAAGTAGATCTGAATCTGAATCTGAATATGCAGAAAAACACAAAAATGAATACTTTTTCACGGCTCTTGAGACTCGAGTATCGCAAAAACCAAAAAACAGAAGTCGTTGGCTCCGATTTTACGTTCATTTGCAATTTCTAGTTGAAAAAGACAGGCTGGCGGTCAGCTCACGAGCAATAATAAGACTTATTCCGCTATCATTGTGAAACGTGCAAATAAGAGTTCTCGACTGGACTCTCATAATGGAGAGTGTGGAAAAAGGGACCCTCGCGCCTGATAATTCACTCCTTTTATTTCCTATAAGCCGGCAGAAAAAAAGAGAGAGGGAATACCTAATGTGTTAGGGTCTAGGAAGCCTCCTTCCACCAGAGGGCCCCGACCGGCCTTGGAACTGAGCAGACGTGTGTCCAACTACACACGCGTGTGCCTAATCCTCCTAGCCCTTTACATTCCACGGTACCGACACCGTACTTGGTCGAGTCATTGTCATTTTATTTCCTGTGCCACGATCCGTTATCGTTCTGGTTTCGTTTAATTTCCAGCACCACAACTGGATTGTTTGTTGTCCGCTTTCTTTGTCACTTTGCTCCGTGCATTTTTCAGTTCCAGTTTCGTTCTTTGTTCCAGTTTGGACTTTCTTAGGTTTGTCATTCACCTTTACATTTTTTGGCTGACCCATATTTTGTCGTCACTTTCTAACCCCTTTTGTTATGAAATGCAATTCCTCTTTTGGAGCGAACCTGGCCTCCAGTTCCTGCTTCCCCCAGATCAGTCCATCATCAAACGTAACAGAATGACCCAACCTGTAAAATGAACCAGGGGGAGGCTTCTACGTTCCTGTCCCTATCCCTTCCGGTTTCAGTCTCAGCAGCAAGGAGAAGAGCTCTCACCCGCATCTGGTTTCGTGTCTTTGCCGCGAGGAGGAAAACCCCTTGGCCGCCCGCTTCCTGTCTCCGCTGTGAGGAGAAAGCTCCTCGCTTTGTCTCGGTTCTTATCTTGGTGGCGCGGAGAAGGCCCCTCGGCTGCGCCCTTGTACCCGTCTCGGTGGCGAGAGGCCAGGACTTTCAGCCGTCCCGTTGCTGCAGCCTGCGTATTTTGTTTTCCATCTTTTGCCGCTGTCTTATGTCCGGCCCTTGAGGAGGAGGTGGCCTAGATGGTAGGGCGCCCGCTCTGAGACTGGGAGGTCGCTGGTTCAAGCCTCGGCCGAGTCATACCTAAGACTTACGACATTGGTACTCATTGCCTCTTATTAAGGGTTGGAATTGGGGGGTTTGGTCACCTAATGACTAAAATGGCTGCGCCCTGTTTGGCTGCGGCTGCATCGGCTCGCTACAGTTTAACTGTACGGGTCAGGTGTATCGACATTTCGTTCTGTGTGCATTGTTACAAAGAATGACAATAAAAGTCAATTATAATTAATTATTAATTATGTTAAGGTCTAGTAACCCTCTTTCTACCAAAAGGTCTCGACCGGCAATGCCCATATGCTTATATGTTTAAGGACTATACTAAAAATAAACCCGCCAAAAAAATTAGCGAGTAATAAAATCAATACTAAATGAAAAATGATATCATTAAAGTGTGTGGTTTTTTTTTTAATTCAATTTTGCAAAATTGTCGCTTATTTAAATATCTGTCTCACCATTAGCACAGTGAATTCCAAACTGGCTATGGGAATTCAGGTCGTTTAGGTCATTCTCCTTTACAAAGAAAACCAAGCATTTGATTGCATCGTCGACATCGGGCTATTACAATTTTTTATTCCTTTGCTTCCGCAACCATTTTAAAAGACGGGCGCCATTAAATGGCTCCCGCTGCGAGGATATGGTTTCCCGCAGGCGACATCAATCGCGATAGGAATGCAAATCCATCTGTATGCAAATAAAAGAGGCCATTAAAAGTAGCCCTAGTATTTATTTATACACATGCCCGGTTAGAAAAGCTACGTGGAAGCGCGTATAGCTGGAAGATCTGCACGGCCGTTTTGACTAAAGGCCCTACGTCTTGATGTTTTGTGTGCCGTCACGCGTGTGCGCGATCGTATGAATTTCTCAAGGTTCCAATCGATTTCGGCTCTTCGTTTTGCTCGCTCGACGCCTTTGTGGATATCGGAGACGCGCATTTAGGGGAATCCTCCTCAAGTCATGTTTTTTTGTGACACCCTTAATCACAAGAATTCTCAAATTGCTGTACATTTCCCTGATTTAAAACTGACATTAGAGCAAGGAAAAACTTGAAAATTCAGTGTGAGAATGAAGAAACCTTGAGAAGGGACCACACATGAGGTCATCCCGCTTCCAGGGTCACCACGCTAAAATGGATGTTTAACAGACAATACACAGACATCGTCAACATGAAACAGAACGACCAGTTCATAAGCTATTAAATTTAAGTGTGTTTTAAGCCTAGCTATAAACACTTGTAGTGAGAGGGCAGAGCATTCCACAGCACCCGGGCCCGAATAGAGAATGCTCACAAAACTACAGATTTTTTAGGGCTCTTTGGATCATTAATAGACCAATAGGCGGAAACATAGGGTTTGGAAATGAAATCTGAAATATACGAGGGGGCGTGTCAGTGCAACATTTTTTATAATACCGACAAAACCCGAAAATCACATCTTAAACTGAGAAAGGGCCAGTGCGGGTCAGCCAAAATTGGGGTCGTGTGGTCAAACATTCTTGTCTTAGTTAAAAGTCTCGCTACACTATTTTGCACCAGCTTTTGATGCTAGACTTGGGGAGATCGGAAAAATAATACATTACAGTCATCGAGACGGGAGGTAACGTACGCGTGAATTCTAATCTCAGCATCTGACTGGGACAGCATAGGGAACATTTTTGCAATGCCGCAAAGATGAAAAAATACTCTTCTAGTCATTATCATCACGTATAATTGAAACAACGGATTAGGGTGACCCCTACATTTTGAAACGGGTCCTCTCAGTGATGTTACATTTGTCAAGTAGTGTTTGGAAACGAGTCACGGCATTTAGACGGACCAATAATTCAAACTTCACTTTTTTTCAGGGTGAGCACAAGAAGTCTTCTTGTATCCGAGTTGGAAGGATGAGCCTGGTTGTTGCACGTTGCATGCATGTTGACCATCGTAGCAGCACTTGGACCCGATGTACGCCATCATCTACAACCTACTTCATCGGTCAAGATCTTGGAACAGGAAGCGGTCGGGCGGCCACTTTGTTATTAGTTATATTTCATGTTGATGATGTCTGTGTCTCTTCATTCTCATCATGTTGAGGTTACAGAGTTTATCCTCGTCCTCATGTACGTTTTAGATCAGCGGATGGTGTAGTGTATTCAAAACGTATATATTTGTTCCGTGTTAAAGTTCTTTCTCATCCCGTCATCTTTATATTATTTCATAAATACAGTAAATATGAATTGTGTAACTGTGCTTAAGAAGCAGAATAAGGCATGCAATTCCCTTGCCTCATAGAAGATGGCAACAGTGAAACCAGGAATTCTAATTTGACGCACACCTCAGCGCAAAGCAATACATGTAGTAATGGTAGTAGCAAGCTAAGGGCAAGTCGTGCCATACTGTAATTATTTTTTTCGCAAGGAGGATTAGCTACCTATTGATACTTTTTTTCGCAAATGCACGGATATGGATGCAATTCTCTTGCCTCATGGGAGAGTCAATATATTGTTTTGGCGCACACATCAGCCCAAAAATTGGAACTCGTGATATATATTGGCAAGCTAACTAACTGCAAGTCGAACTATCAAAGAAATGTGTCTTTCTTGCCTGGTGAAAATTCAAAAAAACAATATAAAATAGGACTTCATTGATCCTATCATATTGTAACACATCCTAATTTCCGGACAATAAGCCGCAACTTTTCTTGAACCTTCGAGAAACCCTCCTTTCGCTGCCAAGACAGGGTACTGAAGCGGCCGAGGGACCCTTCCCCTGCCACCAGTAATATAGAAGATATTGTTTTTTTTAACATTTTTATCCTTTTTTAATTGGTTTGACTTCCACTGAAAGAAAGCCTTACAATGTTGTTATACTTTTGTAATGAGGACAAAGGTCATTCATTTATGAACTACAACATTAGGTAGTGAGTCACACCGTTTATTTATATTTTGAATGTCTCTTTGTATGTGGCTATTTTAAAGCAGTTTAAGGGGGTGGCTTATTACTGTATGCGCGATGCAGGCTTATATGCGATTCATTCATCGGACCATCTCTGGTTTACACAGTATCGTTGCTTTAATCCTCCGATTGGATACATTGGAGAAGTGGATATGCTTTTCCTTTGGGTCACAACTTGTCATCAGGCTGGAATGCCGGCTCCCCGAGTCAAACCAGTTGAGTTCACCGGATGACACGCTATATTTAAAGTGCAATTGTTTACAGGGAACGCAAATGAATCCCATTTTGGATCGGAAAGAGTACTTAGCTCGAGGCAGAAAGTCTAGCATGGCGGCGGCTGGGAGCAGAGAAATCGCCACGGGTGCAGAAAGCACAAAGAGATAAACTCCCTGCATGAGGTTTCCCCTATTAGCAGCATCTCCATGGTAACGCTGGACCGGTTAAGGTAACCTGCGGCTCAGGAGCTGTATATTTAGGTTTTTACAAGAAAATGACCCGCGTTGCCGGGCTTTCTACTCGGGCGGGCTTGTTGGAACCGAGGGAGTGCCGCATGCAGAAGTTGTTTATTGATTTTGGTGGGTTCTTTTTTTCATAAAAGTTATTTGAAAGCAGTGGAATATTTTCTGGAATACCCAATTCAGCCCAATATGGCCCAGAACCACGCTCCAGCAACCCCCAGGTGTATTGAGTTTGAGACCACTGATTTAGAAAGAATGAATACCAATTTGTCGTAAATTGTTCTCTAATTTTGATCTCCGGTGTATGTGTATACATCTATTATATGTATATCCTAATTCTTATTCAGTGTTAAAATTATTTCTCGTTTGAATTCAAAATTTGTTTTTTTTTATAAATCTATACAATACATTTCACTTATAGTTAGTAGTGGTAGTATAATTAGAATGTAAGGTATTGCTGTGCTGAGCAGATGCAGACTGAGGCACACTATTTTTGTGCTTTCCGGCAGAAGGCGATAAAAAGACCAAGGATTCTGATTTGATGCCTCAGCCTCAATAATAGTTAGTGATATTATGGAGATCCAGTTTCTTTTTTTTTTTTATAAGATTCTATATCTATTTAAGATATTATACATGAGAAATAGCTTCCAGTTAAAGTAGGACAATTAAAGATTTTTCTTACTATGCTTCAGTTTCTCTATTGCTTTCTTGCTCTGACAATCAAATGACAACAAGACAAGTTCTATTTATTTGTAAATCGAACACACAAATGAACCATAGGTCATGTCACTGCACCAACCAGTGTCCCTTTGTGCACGCCAGTATTTACATTCAAGCTAAATTGAAGCTAAACTAGCAGCTACCTTTTTCGTGATCCTTTTGAAAACACAAAGATAACGCCGCGTTTGTAAATGAATTCTTCCATATTTAACCCAAATTTTTGCATCACAGTTTGAATGTCAACTAATGCTTGTTGGGGTTAAGTACTTAAGGTACAATTTGTAATATTTGACGACTAAATAGCACGGAGTTGTCTAAGACAAAGGAAAAGCAGCGCCAAATGCAGCATAATGCATGCTGGGGAATACAAGATATGGATTCAGCTATGTAAAAGAAATACCCTTTTTACACCTATAATTTGTCATAATAATCAACATTGGTATGAAAGTTTGTGTATTTTGGCCTATTTCTCAAATTATGTTTTTTTTGATTTTTACCTCATGAAGGTGGGATTTTTTTGGAATCCATTAAGAGGCATTGAATATTACACACTGTCCCTCTAAAATTATTCATGCAAATCTAAGATTTGCCGTAAAAAGAAGAAGGGGCATTTTAAGAAATGTTTGGTAAGCAGATTCGAAGTCGCCGGAAGGCGTAAGTTGCCCGTCGCAATTTGCAGTCCTCGCCGTAAAGTAAGATGTCTTAAAGTGGCATTTGTTTGGGCCTCGGGCACTCAAACTTCCCAAAAGAAATATTTACTTCTGTTGTCATTGTCTGTTTCGGAGCTTGTTTGTGGCCCGTTAACGGTTTGTCCTCGTTTCTGAGTGAATAATGCAGGAATTATTAGGGTCCGAAATGCCTCCAACCACAAGAAGGCCCCGACCGGGATTTGAACTGGGCATTTTTCGCAGGAGATGGACGCATAAGGGGGAGGCAAGAACTAGGGGCAGGGGTGTTCAAAAAGGGGTCCTGGTGTCTGGTAACTTTTTGTCATGAGTTTCAGACACTTGTAAAGGCAAGGAATGAATTAACACAGGAACCAGAAACAAAACACAAACAAACCTGGCGTGTTGATGGAAATGAAAATGAGAATGTCATGACCACCAAAGGACCCAGGGGGGTGGTTCCCACATCCTGGCTGTTTTGGAGGTGAGAAGAAGGGCCCCTTGGCCGGGCCCGGTTCCTGTCCCGGCAACGAGGGGAAGGCCCCTCCGCCGCGCCCTGGTTTCCTGTCTTGGTGGCAAGGGGCAAGGACCTTAGGCCATCCGTTCCTGTTGCCGCAGGCTCCGTAAAAGTCGATTTCTCCGTTTGTTTTTTGAACTGTACCCAGTTCTAACCCCGGTTGGGGCCCTCTGGTGGTAGGAGGCGTGTCAGACCCCAACATGATTTTCAATGCAATTCGGTGCCGGTCCAAATCAGGATTGTTAGGCCTCTCCAAAGCGCTTTTCTGTGTTTAATGGGAGTCTGCTCTTTTATGTGTGAAAGGCAGGCCTCAGCCTCAAGCCTCAGACGTTTTTTTGTTTTTTTATCTCAGAAGCTCGCTATACTAGAAATAAAAACCTGTAGAGTGCAAATTCTCTTTAACCTATTTACTGGATGCCAAAATTATGAAATACACAGATGTGGAGCCTTCTTGGGCATGACATTTGCAATGCACTGTATTCGGTATGTAATCCTGACTTTATTTCCTCATATTTTTTCTTTTGTTTGCTCAGAAATACTCGGACTTTCTAGTAGGAAATCCTTTGCTCTCTTGACACCAACTTAATGTTAGAACACATGTCTAGCTACTGGGAAAGTAGTAATTGGTGTCATAGAACTACGTTGAAGGTTTTTGTATGAAAATGTATTTTGTGTAATATTTGAGGATCAGATGGCGCCGTATTATCTAATGGAAAGTAAAAGCAGTTCCAAATGAGTAGAGCGCATCAGAAAAAATACCAGACAATCATCCTGGCAACCTTAGATTTGGATTGTTGGTATTTATTTATATATTTATTGGGGCTGCCTTGACACAAAACTGAGCTAAGGACACACGTGGAAGCCTAAAGTACAACGGTACAAATTTTCACCGAAATATGTTCAACGCTTTCGGAACCTATAAGTCACATACAAACACAAACACACAAATCGGTATTTATAAAGTAGTTTAGAGCTATATTAGATTAGATTTAAAGATTCAAAGTATTTATTGTCATATGCACAGTAAAGAACCCCGATTCCCTGCACAATGAAATTCTTACTTTGCTGTCCGCGAAGTTGCCGGCGTAAAAAAACATATAGAAGCTAAGAAACTATATACATGTATACATAAAAGAATATTTCGGATATCAAAAAGATAAAAATACAAGATTAACTCGAGATGAGTTAAGGTAATAACATAAAAAAATAAGATAAAACACAGTTGAAAGTGACTACAATGCAAGAATAGTCTAAGTATGGTCCAGTTTGTAGTGTAATAAAGTCTCTGTAGTGTGCTGAACGTGTCTTTAGAGTAGATCAAGGGGTGGGCAAACTACAGCCCGCAGGGCACACGCGGCCCGCCAGGCTTTTTCATCTGGCCCTCAGAACAAAAATGGTCAAAATTAAATGACATTATATTATTAAAATGTTTTATTGGTGTACACTTTGTCCCATGGTCCCTTTGTGTGTCTACAACAAAAAACTAAATGTCAAATTTAGTGCTTAAAACAGGTACCTCATGTATTATTTTGCTTTGATTCTGAAAAGAGAAAAATACCATAGAAATGCAACAAAAAAAATCTACTAAAGTAATACTATGCTACAAAAATTGGAACAGGAAAAACTACAAAATACTCCCCTGGAAATTCCAGTTATATTACACAAATGCTACAGATATAATGCATAATGAATGCATGTCCAACGGTAATGCTTAAAAAAACTGCAAACTACTACTACACAAATGCTACAGAAATATTACAAACACTAAAATACAAAAATTCTGCTTGAGAAATATCGCAGCAAAAATACAACAAAATGACTACAGTGAGAGTACAAAAATACTACTATGGATATACTTAAAAATACTTTCAGAAATACAAAAATAGTACTTGAGTGAAAATTCACCGAAAATACTATATAAATACTACTAGAGAAATATTATGACAAAAAAAACTACAAAAATACAACTAGAGTAATATTTTAAAAAGTTCTACGGCTATACTAAAAAAATTAATCTACGGAAATACTACTCCATAAAGATGACGACCAAAATATTACAAAAATATAACTAAAGTAATACTACAAAAATACCATCAATATACTACAAACATTATTCACTGGAAATACGAAAGAAACACTATGAAAATACTACGGCTGAAGATCACGATACAAGTAAAGTAATACTAATTAAATACTTTAAAACGCTTACAGCATCAAATTTTACAAAAATACTAAAAAGATCTACAGAAATACTACAAATATAATCATGTATTTTAGTGCTCAGAAGAGCATCTTATTTTGCTTTCTTTGAGAGAGTTTGATGGGACTAATGTCAATTAGAAACCGATATTTCACATATCTGCATCGATGTTTATATTCCCGAATGAAAGCGACCGAACGTCGGACGAGATAGATTTAGCTTTGGGGAAGGGGCGACGTGCGGGGGTTGGGGGTTCAGTAAGGTAGGCGGGAGTCTTACCTTGGCTGCAGTCGTGGCCCCGGTAGCCGGTCCGGGAGCAGTCGCAGACGGGCCGGTCGTCCAGAAGGCTGCAGAGACCCCCGTTGCGGCAGGGCTGTTCCGGACCGCAGCCCTCGCTCAGCGTCACGCCCCGGGAGTCCTCCAGGAGGCCCGGGGTGCCGTCCACGCTCAGGGCCCCCAGCCAGCCGCGGAAGGGGGCCCGCTCCCGCACCGAGGGCGCCGTCAAGCGCAGCGGGGAGGCCGTCAACTCGGCCGTCACCCCGCCCACGTAGGTGGGGCTGAAGACCGTCATGTCCCTCCGCTTGCTTTTCACCTGAGCCCAGCCCTCCAACCTCCCGTCCACCTCCAGCGAGGTGTTCTTCCAGTCCCGCCTGACCCGCACGGCGTGCCAACGCCCGTCGCTCAGCGCCACGCCCGAACTCAACTCGGCCGGCTCGGCGCAGAAGATGGAGAAGCGCAGGCGCAAGTGGCCGCGCTGGAGCAGAAGTTCCAGGAAGTCGCAGAAACCTTCGTCGTCCAGGTAGAGGAGCAGACCCTCCTGGCTGTGCGTGCGCAGGCTGAAGCTGAGCACGCTCTCGCAGCAAGCGTTCCATACCGGGAAGCGGCCCCACTGGCCCGAGACGCCCCCGAACTCCAGGACCTGGCCTTGGGCCTGGCCCCCGGCGCTGCACAGGCACAAGCCCAGAAAGAGCAGCGGGGCCGCCGCCCAGACGCACACCGCCATGGCACTCATGCGCAAGCCGCTAGCAGACACGCTAAAGGAGACTAGAGCCCCGCCGATCCTTTCATTGCGCTCTTCTTCCTGTCCTCGGCTCCGGAAGCATCTTCCTACCCGCGGGCCCGCCTTAATCTTCACCTGCGCCGGAAAGGAGAAATGACATGGCAGGAATTTCCGCTTCTTTTCCTCAGGTGCGCGCGTGGAGGGGGGGGGGGGATCAGGTGCGTCTCGTCCTCGCCCGCCTACGGAGAAGACACCGTACGGCTATTTTCACATTTCCGACCCAGAAAAACAAACCTAATGCAACATCATAACATGCATTCCCGTTCTCATTTGATTTCATAGCTCCGGTTGCTCCATTTCATATCTCTTTAACAGGTCATGATGTCAACCTAAATGGACTGCATATCTATAGACCTCCCAAATTGCTTTACAATCTACTTCACACACAGATAGCAGAGGCGCCTACCTGCTTATCGGGGTGCATAAAGGGTTCGTTTTCTTGCCCAAGGACACACGCCGGGAATCGAACCTCGACGAGCGCTCTACCTCCTGTGCTACTGCTACCGATTGTTGCGGTGCCGAGATCGATACGGCGTCTTGCGGCACAGAGGAGCGAGAGATTTTATTTTCTCTCTAATGGCGACCACAAAAGAGCAAAGAAGCGCTGCAGCTGCTGCGGATGACTCAAATGGAAAATTAACATCTCGTTCAGCGCGACGGATAAAAAAAAAACAGCCGTGATGGGGGTGTAAGGGCGGGGAGGGGGGTCTCATTCTGATGACTGCGGTTGAAATATCGATTGTCTGTTTGCGGCCATTGCTACCATTCCATTCACTCAAAATCTCCTTTTTTGGATTTAACGCAGAGGGAGAGAAATAGGGTACCTACCTCACGAGCATCCTCAAGTGCCTTCCCTCACCGCCGGCTCGGTGGGTGGCTAACGACGCGGTGATTGGACTGAAGTGAGGAGCTCCGCGCTGTTTTCCTCACCGACCAAGAAGATTTTGTTCCCCGGAGGAGGGAAAAGGGTGCAGTAGCCGGACGATGCTCCGGCGGAGGACGGAAACGGGAGAAACCAGGAGAAACGAGGAGCGATCACGTGATGGAGAAACCAAAAAGAGAGAGATACGCAGCAGAAATGAAGGGAGGGAGAGAAAATAGTCAGACGTCGTTCGCAAACGAAACGGCTTCATGAGCCGGCTCATGAATTGACTCGCCGTCAATAAGGAGCCGGTTAGTCTGTCTTTCTTCCACTCTCCCATTCTCAGTATCTCTTTCTGTCCGTCCTTCTTACCCCCGTCTCGTTTTCCCTCGTTCTCTCTTACCCTCTCTCTCTTTCCCTTCCATTCTCCTTTCTTTGCCCTCTTCTGCCTTTCCTCATCGACAATAAATTCAATGTAACGCGTCAATTCACATTCATTTGTAAAGCCCAGGGGTGGCTAACCCGGTCCATGTCCTGCACGTTTTGGAGGTTTCTCTGCTCCACCACAGGTGATTCCAATCACCTGGATCCTTATCAAGCTCTTAAAAAGCTTGCTAACGAGCTGCAAATTGGCAAAACCTGTGTTGGAGCGAGAAAGCTCCAAAACTTGCCGAACGTGCGGCTCTCCAAGACCGGGTTAGCCACCCCTGCTATAGCCCTTAATCACAAATATGTCTCAAAGGACTGCACAGAATTACAATGACACCATCGCCTCATTTTAAAATGCGGGCAAGGAACAACTCAAAACCTCTGCGTGAGCAAAAAAGAATCCTTGAGAAGGGGCCTTACAAGTGGTCATAAGTGGAGGACCAGGGTGGAATAGATTTAGCATCGGGTAACAGTACACAATCATAGTGAACATCAATAAAAGAAAACAATAGGTAACATGTTTGTTTGGAAAGTGCATGACAGCAACGACGCAGCTTCCCATCTCCGCCGGCTGGTCCATGCAGGCATTGACATGCTTCAGGTCCAGATGCCGGTCCGCTGACTCATCTCAAATCGTCCTTCTCCCTCGAATCACAGCTAGCCAGGCAGTCGGAAAAGGACAGGACGACGCAAAATGTGAGGTGGGCATCAATCGTAAGCTATTGTATAGAAGCGGGTCTTAAGTCTCGATATAAAAACTTTCACCGAGGTTGCGGTTCTTATCTCCGGAAGCAGATTATTCCGCAGCACCGGGGCCCGGATGGAGAACGCTCTCGAGCCTGCGGATTTCTTCTTAACTCTCGGAGTCACGAGTAGACCGTCATTTTCAGAGCAGAGCCTCCGTGCAGGAAAATAGAGGGGGAGCCGCTTAAAGTGCGCTGTCACCGTTTGTTTTGCGTAGACCCATTGACTAGTGGGCCTGCCCTGCTCTTTGACTAACAGCAGACACCGGCCTATTGCTGAGGGTCACGTGCACCCGACACACAAAGCCCTCCATGACCTCCCCAAAGCTGCAGAACACAATGCACGATACGTTGATATCAATGACAATAAAGAACATTCGAGTAGCATCAATTACTGTACATAGTTTGGCTTCAATTTTCAGAACAAATGTCCTCACATAGATAGATAGATAGATAGATAGATAGATACTTTGTTCATCCCCGAAGGGAAATTCACATTTCCAGCAGCATCCCTGAGCTGAGAACAATCGAGAACAATCGAAAATAACACGGGAGCTGCTGGAGTGGCTGCCATTCGTGACGGCGCCGGAAGAAAAGATTCAATTTGAATCATTTACAAACAAACAAACAATTGAATCATGTACAAACAAACAAACAGAATATTCATGTTTCAATAAGTGGAGTGTTAATAAAATATTTCTGATACTGATATAACCAGATAAAACTAATTTTAAGTTACCTGTCCAAATGAATGTTGTGCCATCTCACCTTTCCCACTCTCTCTCCTGCAGTTGACTTGCTGCTGCTCGCTCCTGAAACTAATACTTACCTCTTTGTGTATTGCCTGCATATACATATATCAGATCCAGACGCTGCATGGGGCAGATACTTAAAATCCGATGAATTTTCGTCCTGGCCAGGTCCCTCTGCAAAATGTTAGAAGACAATGAGGGTTGCAAATCAAAACGTTTGCCCGCCCTTGCTTTGACATTGAACTTGGAGTTGGTCGAAGATGAGGACCACATGATCCGATGATCTCTCCCGTTGTCCTCGTTTAAATAAATTACAATTCCAGTGGTACTTCTACTTACGAATCGAAATCGGTTCCAGCAGTGACGTTGAGTAAGGAAACCATTGTGAATCGAAACGTGTTTTCCCATTCAATGGCGGAATTGAACTGAAACCTGGTGGCTGCAACCGATGAATTAACCGACTAAACCATCTGGCATTGTGATCATGCAGGGGGGTTGCAAGGGTCTCACTTAGGGGATAAAGCACGCAGGACGCTGTTGGCCACTTTTGGGGTCGCGTCACTGACTTGGGATAATGGAAAAGTGATGGTATTACAAGGAAGATTTAAGTCGGATGCAAACTTGGGATCCCGAAACATTCTTAAGAAAAGTCGATTGCAAAACAAAGTACCCCCGTATAAATATAAGTTTGAAGGCTCAGCTCTTCCTGCGCAACAATGTGTAGATATGAGTAGATTTGCGCATCGGGTGTTCCCGAAGCGCCGTTATTTTTCGATCGAGCCTTTGCAAAAGGTCCGAAAGATCATCTCGGCCCGGGGTCGGCAAAAGAGAAGCTGAGCAGTTAGCTCGATTGGGCATCTCCACCGGCGGGCGGGGCCAGTGGCGCTCGTTCCGTCGGGAACGCAAACGGTGCTGATGCTGAGATTGTTACCATAGTAACCCCCGATCAACGTTTTCCCTCTCGCATATCAGATGGCCAGCTCGCATTTCATGTCGGCGCGGCTCCGGGAGGTCTTAAATATGTTGAATATATGCGTCTGTGGGCTGTTAATCAGACCTTAACGTTTCGCTGGTGTAAATACGTCTACGAGAGCACCTATTAGCCCAAAAGGCCACCGAGATGGCCGCTTTAAACGGCGAGCATCCTCAAGTCGACGATTATCGTCTTTGCGCAAGAGAAGAAGCCGCGTGCTCGATGAAGTCGGCACAAAACGTGGACCGTCCCATTGTTTCGAGTCAAAAACTATTAGCTACGGTGCCGACTCGACCTTACTGATGGTCTTCTCGAAATGTACGTATTTAGGACCGGCAGCTGTCGGAACTGTTTTGCCATTCAAACAAAAACAAAAGCTAAAAAAAGACCCTCTAGGGCATTTTCCATTTACAGCAAGGGGTTACTGTACGTATCCCGTATACACAGACCCGCATGTGTAGGACAGCTGCGATAAAGAGACAAAAATAAAAAGGCATCCGTCAGCATTTGCACACATCCCGAGTGTGATCAAGCCACACTCCCAACGTCTCACTTTTCTCTACGCGCTCTCTTTTGCAAACACGCATCAGATTTCAATTGGGATTTATCATTTTTTAATTGATAAGTATGGTGTTTACCCCGCTGTATAATGACAATCATGATCACCCACCGGGGTTGCAGTCGCTCAGGAGCGATCATCTTGGGACCAGAGAGGTCGCACGTTCGAATCCTGGCTCCTCCGAGTTAAACGTGGAAGTGTCTTGGGCCAAGACACTGAACCCCTAATGCCTCCCATATGCAGGTAGTCGCTTGGATTGACTCTGGTATTGGTGTGTGAGTGTGTGTGAATGGGTAAAGTGTGAAATGTAATGTCACGTGCTTTGGGAGGTTTTCAGTGACTGGTTAAAAGCGCTACAGAAATGCAGTCCATAAAGCATGTATTCAACTGCAATTCTGTGTTTACTTGTAGATCTATAGTTGTTATTTTGTCACAGTGGCATACTTTCAGTCGGTACGGTATTCATCTGGAGGGACGCTTGAGCCTTTGGACATTTAATGAGGGTGCGACGCCTCTCGGGGGATTAACCTGAGTCCTTTTGTGCAAACTATGAGCAGAGATCAAAAATCTTCATTATAGCTATCACAATATGTTTCGTGCTTCCGTGCAAATCTGCCAAGGTGGGCCACTTTGAACGCCATTGCACCCCGTCCTAAATGAGATTAAAGGGGAGGTTTGCCTTTAATTGCGCTCTAATGACTTTCTGTGTAGCTCGTACATTTAGAAATTATGCTTGCCAATAGTGCGTTAGCGTGTTTCTATGAATGCTAACAGCATCTCAAAACCCCTCGCGCGCCGCCATCGCTCGCTCATTTAGAACAATAACGGCGAAAATTGCCGCTCGCAGCCGTTAGCGTGTGTGTGCTAGTGGATACACGAAGAGGTACACTTTGTATTTTTGTATAGATTCGCGGTTCTGAGTAGCTTCCGCGGAAATTACAATCGATCAGTTGGCCAAAGACCAAATGTACTGTCAAAAGAAGCGATAAATAAATGTATCTCATATCAATAAAACAAAATCATGTAATACATAGATATATGAGATAGATGTCATTTATTCATATAGCTATGCCTTTTTTTGTTATTTATTTTGTTGAGCCTTTAGTCGTGTACATTGTTGTGTACTTTGTCGTGAATTTGGCCATTTTGTGATGTATTTTGCCATGTGTTTTTGCGTGTCTTTTTTGTTGATGTCGTCTTGTACTTTGGTGGGTATGCTGTTGTGTGTTTTCTCATGTATTTTTTTTAATTTGGCATTTATTTTGTTGTGCCTTTAGTTGTGGATTTTGTCATGTACTCTGTCGTATATTTTGTCCTGTTCTTAGTGGTGTACTTTGTTGTGTATGTTGTTGTGCATTTTGTCGTGTATTTTGCCGTTTAATTTTTTGTGTATTTTTTCGTTTTGTCATGAACAACATTTTTTCATTTATTTTGTTGAGAATGTTATCGTGTATTTTGACATTTTGTTGTCTATTTTGTCGTGTTTTTCGCCATACATTTTTTCCGTATGTTGTCATGTATTTTGTCAGTGAAATACGTGTCAAATTGAAATATTGAAATGAAAAGATGAAACTTAAATAACAAAATGCACACAGAGAATCCTTGGTTTTACTATCACCGCCTGCCACGAGGCAAGAGAATTGTGTGCCTCACTCTGCATCTGCAGACACTCAGCACCGTAATATGTTTTGTACTCATTTTATGAATACTACTCATAATACAATGTAATAAACATACAAAAATTGTGAACTTAAACAAGAAAGAACTTTAGCACTGAATAAATATAACCATCCATCCATTTTATGCACAACTTATCCTGACGAGGGTTGCAGAGGGGGTGCCGGTGTTGTGCCGAGAAATGCATCCCTGCCGAGATTTGCATCCCCTGGCTACTATAACCACTTTTACCTGGTTTTATCTCACTATTATATCACTTTTCAGGAATGTAATGGCGAACATATGACCAAAACAACTTCGTCTGCTTTTGTTGGGAATGTAATACAACATAAACCATTCCGTCTTTGTATTTGTTGTAAATGTAATCGAACGGTAATGCACACCGTATTTATATCACTTTTGAGCAGGTAACATGTTTATTTTGCCTTTTTCTACTCAAATCGCTCGTATTAAAACTGTTATACACTCTACCATAATGCTTATTTCAGCATAATAAGCTTTATGGTAGAGTGCATAACAGTTGTCAAAAGTGATTTATATACGATGTGCATTACCGTTCGATTACATTCACAACGAATACAAAGACGGAATGGATTAAGTTGTATTACATTCCCAACAAATGCAAGACGAAATGGTTTTTGTTATATCTTTGCCACGACATTCCCGAAAAGTGATATAAAAGTGAGATAAAACCAGGTAAAAGTGGTTATAGTAGCGAGGGGATACAAATCTCGGCAGGGATGCATTTCTCGGCATAACACCGAAGCCCATCCCAGACATCTTGGGGCTGTGGGCAGGGGACAACCTCAACCATTTGCAGGCCACACAGAGAGACAGACAACTCACTCACATTCAGGGACAGTTTGGAGCAGCCCATCAACCTGACATGCATGTTTCTGGTATGTTGGAGGAAACCAGAGTGCCCGGAGGAAACCCTTGCAGGCACAGGGAGAACTTGCAAACTCAGAACAAGGAGGCGGCAAGAGCTGGAATTGAACCCTAATCGCCCATCCACCGAGCCACCGGGAAATATAATAAACCATTTCGTATACATAATTTTATTATTCCATGAGTGTTTAGGCCAGGCCTCATTCCCAATCAGAAATATATTTTTCAGGAAATGTGTTTTTGTGCTTGACGGAGCCTATTTTCATTAAATGTTCTACATTTTCAATTTAACTGGCTGATAGATACGTAACACACATACACACCGTGGCATTTGCTATCATGTATATTTCAAAACAAAATCTTAGCATATAGTAAAGTAAATAAAACGACTTTGGTGGGACATATTAAATGCTGGTAGTCTTCCTATGGTATGGGAAAAACTGATCATAGTAATATTGCATATAAAACTGGTTTATTTATTGCAAGACAGATGAGGAACTAATTCCAGCTGCTATTAATATACAAGGAAGAAGAAATGCGATGGCAAGGCAAGCCACCAGAGAGCAGTGTCTGCCATATTTATAAGCAGACTTGTTGAGAAACATCGCAACAATTTCAAGCATTTACAAGCGCTTCACTCCAAATTCCAGCACTTTTCAAACCTTAGAAACACTCTTTTAAATATCAATCACTTTCAAAGATCTCAAGCAGCCACATGAACCCATCTTAGTCATGATTGCGGCCATGATTTGGGTGCAAATACATGCATTTCTTTGAATAAAGTTCCTTTTGCATCTTTTTAGGGTAGGCTTTTTACATTATTTTTGTAGTATTACTGTAGTTTTAATTTGGTCCTTTTTGACAGTAGAACTTGTTGGATTTCCATTGTAGATTTGTCGTAGTAAATCTGCAGTATTTTCTAGGATTAATGTAGTTGTATTTTTGTAGTATTTCTGTTGGAGCATTTCTATAGAAGTATTTCCACAGAAGAATTGGAAGTGTTATCCTAATGCTAACCTTAAACAAAGTCACAAACTAAGTGTTGAGGCAGGTTTGTTGATGTTGAGGATGGGAGTACTTCACACTTCGGGAAAAGAAGTTGGTTACTATGACGACCGCTGAGGAGATGCTAATTGTCCATTTTCTCCACTCCATAAAGTTTAAAGAGCGTTTGTGGCTGCTGGCGATATTCTAACCCAGACAGCAAAACCCCCTGTGTATTTTGCAAAACCCTCCACACAAAAAGACACCCCAGCCCAAGACCTTTGCCACCTCAAGACCACCGGCTCAAGTTTCCTTCACAAGTCTTCTACCTCAGCACTCCCCTGCTCAAAGAAGCACCCAAATCTTCTTTTCAAGACGTTTACCACCCCAAGACCCCCTCTCAAGTTACCTTCTCAAGTCTCTGTTTGGTCAATTACTTTGTATCTGTGAATAGAACACACAATTAAAGATAAGAGATATGAGGAGATGTGTCCCGGCCAAAGCCTGATTTTCATCCGACCAGATCCTCAGCAGCTTCTCCATTTTATTAAAAACAATTCAGACACAGAGTTTTTGGGTGGAGGACAGTTACCATATCAGAGGGACATCATTGTAAAACAAGGAACATCAAACAGACTAGCGTAAAACAAACATGACAGTGCAGCAGGCAAATAGTTAAGAGGTTGATAAGGTAATAAGACTCTTTGAAAAGAGAAAATACTGAACTGTAAGGGTCTCTGTAATGCTCGATTTTTGTTACTAATGCGTTATCAATTTACAATAATCCTATCATGAGTGAATTCCTCTGTGTTTATTGAATAAATGCCTCCTGTTGGGGTTTGATCACATCCCTTTTTTACATCTCTTTGCGTCCTGCATTTGGGTCTGTCCGACATCCCATGACAGAGCAGTTTACCAAGCTTGTGGTAAAAAATAATTTTAACAAATGCAGTATATCAGCTATTCATCCCTTTTGACTCCCCCCACTCCCTTCCCGAGCCGGAGCACTTTGTTACCGCTCGAAGATCAAGATAATTCCGTCAGTTGCTAACGTCGCCATGGCAGCGCAATTTTCTATTTCTGGTGCCATAGTATCAACGCATGAAACCGTGCCGATCGTACGCTCTCTCTAACTCGCTATCGTCCATTTAGTCTTTCTGCGCGTCTTCCTCCTCCTCGGTCCTCGCCCTCGGCTGGTTGCTAGGCAACTGCATCATTGATCTGCAAAGGCAAATACATACACACAGTGAGAGAAGAAGTACCTACAGTCACAGGATAGAGACCAAGATGATGATGGGGTGACCACCTTTCTCTTTATGAATACAGATGAACGGAGATCAATTCGATATTTATCCGTGTTGACCAATGAGGTTTGTGTCTGGTGAAGCACAATCAGATTTACGTTCATCTTATTTAATATTTGATTTGCTGAGCAAGATAGCAATTGAAAAACTCAAGCACGGAATTTATATTGTTTGTCTTCCCTTTTGTACAGAATTTGAAACTTACCGCCGCCATCTCCTGGCTTGTGTCATCGTTGCAGCCTCTGTAAAGCTCTGTATGTTGCGTGTGCAAGTATGTGCATTTCTTAGATGAACAAACTCTTATTTTTTTATCATTCTTGGGGTTGGGGTTTCCGTTTGGACTCTACTCGAAAAAAAGCATGTCTTACTTTGACTATTTTTATGTTACACTGACACAAACAACAGTGGGGACGAGCATGAGGTGATGTTCCACCACTCCCCCGTTCCCCTTACTTAATTTGTTTCGCCCTGTACACCTTTGCCAAGAGTAAGACAAAAGCAGCTTATATTATGAGTGCTCTTTTAACTCAGTCGGCCATTGTTAAGACATACTTAGTTGGAAAATATTCTATTTCAAACTTTTCAAAAGAGGGGTGCGTCGTTTGAGGTTTCCTTAATAAGTTGAAATTTGAATAAAGCCCCAATGTGTAAAATTTGACCACTCAATGGCACTGTATTGTCTGATGTCAAGAAAAACTGTTGTCAAGAGCAAAGCGTTACAGCAAGATTGGACAGGCTTGGTAAGGGGTCAGTGAACATAACCGTGACTCATTTCTTACACTGATCATTGATGGATCTCTTCTTCAAGAAAGGAATGTGACACAAACATCCGTCTCATGTGTCGAGCAATTAGAAACACGAAATATGTTTGGACAAAACTCCCAAGTGGTCTCCAGTGACCCCAATTTTGCATTTGTACTGTAGCTCATTAGAAATAAAATGAAGTAGAAGAGCAATCATTTAACTTGCGACGGAGTTTTTCTTATCTGATATCAGCCGGGAGGGAAAGCCGATTGGCGCTTCTGTATTTGCCCGTAAATTCGCATCAGCGCTAAAGTCTTTGGTTGAACCCCCAAGGCGCTGCAACACATGGAGACAAAAACAAAGACCCTGAGCTCTCGTATGCGTCGTTGTTCCATTCAGTTTCTTGCTGACTTGCACATGTGTCAAACTCATGGCCCGCGCATCATCAATGCCGGGAGAAGTACGAGACGATGACCTTCAGATTGAAACGCGTGCACTAGATGTCGCCAAAGACAGGCGCCACTCGCTAAGCACCCACTGTAGGTGTATATGTACACTACCATAAATCAACCGGAGAACATTGAGGAAACCCATCCCGTTTTTTTTTTTTACCTAAAATAAAAGTGACGGACGCACTGTTTAAGGCTATAAGAAAAAAAAAAAATATATAGCTAATAAAAACACAAAAATAGCACCTTGGTGTCGTTGCAGAAGTTTTAAGAATCCTAAGTTCCTTTCTATCATAGATATGGAATCTAACACAATGTTCCTAGGTAAATATTTTCATCAAAAGTAATAGCAGAAAGACTTGTAATCCATGATTTGAATTAGTGGTTGTACGCTTTCTTGTCACATTCCAGTCTGCATGATTCTCCCCAAGTTAAATAAACTGTAGTTAAAACTCAATAATCGTTATATCATCAAATCTTACATCCCTGAGTCATAATTGAATTGGGAGCCTCCAAAAAGACCCCTTTAGCTCAGGCACACTTTTTTTATGCCATGAATCTACTAATCCCACCCTCAGTGAGAACAGTTTTGACCATGTGCCCCCCGACTAAAATGGCTTTGACCCCCTTGATTGATTCTTATAATAATTTTACATTGATAAAAGGTATCCGATGAGTATTTTTTTTATATTTTTCACACTAAAATACATCATTTGTATTACCTGGCCACATTCTTTTAAAAAATGTTTGCATAGGGTCCGAGCCAGGATGAAATAAAAATGGCTGACTGACTTATCTCATTTTTATATCGAGTTTTCAATCGGATAATTCGGCATTCTGTTCTATACTATTCTTTTCTAAGCTATTCTAAAGCGGCAGTGTTTGTGAGAATCGTAAGTTGCCGTTAAATGTGGAATAAATAGCTACTAAAGTGAAGCTATAATGTAAATGCATTGAGTCTGGGAAAACAATTCAATTGATATTAATGCTTGATTATCTCTATTATTTCTTTACATAACTTTGAGGGGAATGTGTGACCTGAAAAGTGCTGTAGAAATCAATTCGATTTGAGAGTAAATGGCATTTACTATAGTGCCGACAAAAAAACAAAACTGGCACGCTCATATAATGCGTCCCAAAATATCCTAAAACGAGCCAATTACTACATGTTGGTAAACAAAAGGTCATAACCTAGAATAGTTTAACCTATTTTAGTTTAAAATAATACATGAATGTTTGAATTGAGGGAAAACATGCACAATACGTCCCTTCTAAAAGATATTTTGGAAATCCGAAAAGGATAGTTAGCGACCCCTAGTGTCCGACTGCTGAAATAAACAGTTGCGTGAGCTGCACTGACGCTAATATCAAACATAAGTTGAACTTAAGCGAATGAAAGAAAGTCGAAAAACAACACAACAACGTTTTGGAAAATTAAAAAGTTAATAACACACACCACAAATCATAAGATGATACTGTAGCGAGCAGAGACGGGAGTCGTAGGCGGAGTGTCAAACAAAGGTGCCAACGAAAGCTGCTTTAATGACATTTAAACTTCCAATAACAAAACAAACACGAGAGTGGCTCGAGCCGGCCGAATTAAGAGTCCGCCCAGGAACTCGCTAACTAAACAATGGTTCCGTGGGTGAATTATGTAAAACCCACTACAATACAATTTTATCACGCGTTTCTTTTTTTCAAGGCAGGTGCTATTGACATTAGCTTGCACTTCAAATTAAAATTTGGAGCGTTCAAAGAAGCACTAAATTGACATTGTCGGGAATGTTAATTTTTATTTCATAATTGAATATATGATGTCATTTTATTTAGTGATTTTAAAAGGTGTTTAACTCAGATACGTGGATTTTATACAACAATACTTATTTGAATGTGGAATGCGTACAAGAAGTGTTTGCCCCACAGAGATCAACCTTGACATGCACTGTACCCGGTTCTCAATGCTCTGAATAATAGCAATCAGGTCATTCATTTTTCTTAAAAAAGTGTACTTGAGGGAGAAGGAAAGTTGGTATTTTGTGACAGCTTGTCTATTTCGAATGGTGGAGAAACCATCTGTTCCTATTAAAGGCTTCAGTCGTCACTTCTAGCAAGGGGGCATAGACCGACACGGACTTCCGGTGAAAGTATGTGACGTCACCCACGTTATTATCCATTTTGTTTACTTTTTACTTACATTATAAATAAGGAACGGAGTACAAATATTTCAATTATTTCTAACTGGGGTTGATTGGGGTTAATGCAGTTGGACATTTTATGCTCAACATCCTTTTACAGGCTTCATTCAAGTGCTTAAAATTCTTGAAAATGCCTTAATGTTTTGGTTTGTGATTTCAAAGATGAAAAATGCTGGCATTCTGGGTGAAGTGCTTGTAAATGCTTGACATTTTCTACACAGGTTCACATGTCTGCTTAAAAAGTATGCTGACGCTGCTTTCCGGTGGTTTTGCCATTGCATTTCTTCTTCCCTCGTGAATTACGGCAGCTGGCGTTAGTTTGTACGTTATTGTCCGATGAAGCATCATCGCCTTCTACAACTAAACAGGGCACTATGAAATGTGTAGTAGTGTAAGGGTAACGTGTCAATTATGGACATTTATTATGGGGCCTCCAAAAAAAGGGTTTCCCAGTGGTAAATAGTAACGGGAACAACTTCTATTTTAATCTACACATTTCTGGCATTTTTAGCCAACTCCTATACAGGGAGAGATTTGTCTCAAAAAGATTTACACACGTATTATTTACATTCCCAAATATATTCACGATCCCATCAAGATCTAAAAATCATATATCTTGATAAAGGCACAGTCAAAATTAAAAATCACTTATGTAAATCGCTGACATATTTGCGGATCTGCAAAAATACGTGATTCACCCTGGATTTCTTCTTTGAATGGTACCGGAGTCATCGAAAAGATGCATTTAAGGGTCCTGAATGCACCAGTGTGTAATAGTTGATCACTAAATGCCATTATTTAATGCAAATTAACAACCGGTGCCACAGAGCACAGAGTAGCAACACATTTGTGGAAAGAAAAAACCCAAACAGACAATATAACTGATGACATGAAGTACTTTAAATGATATGGTTTTATGTGTTTTTACATCACATATTATTAACTTCTAAAATGGAAAATTTCAATCTATATCACCAATAATTCTATTTTTAATTGGAAAACTTGCCATTTTGCACGGCAGTATTTTACAAAAATAAATCCAACAAAATTATTTTTAATCAGGCACACAAAAGATCACCTGGATCACAGTGTGTTTTATTAGGCACCTGCTTGGGGTAAAAAACATTCCTTGATTGAAAAAAAAAAACCACACTGAATTAATTAATAAGAAGCTGACATCCATCCAAACCATTATCTGCACCGCTTATCCTCAGTAGGGTCGCGGGGGTGCTGGAGCCCATCCCAGCCGTCTCCGGGCAGTGGGCAGGGGACACCCTGAACCGGTTGCCAGCCAGTCGCAGGGCACACAGGGACAGACAATTCGCTCGCTCATTCACACCTAGGGACAATTTTGACCGGCCAATTAACGTGACAAGCATGTTTTTGGAATGTGGGAAGAAACCGGAGTGCCCGGAGGAAACCCACGCAAGCACAGGGAGAACATGCAAACTCCGCACAGGTAGCTGGAACCCATGACCTCAGAACTGTGCCGCACACGCGCTAACCACTGCGCCGCCGTGCTGCAGAAGCTGACATGAACTATCTTAATTAATAAGAAGATGGCATGAACTATCTTATAAATGTTCATTTCTAAAATACTTTTTTCAAGCTGAGAGCTACTTTTTCGGTACTAATTAGTTCAAAAAGCACCCGGTTTGATATGCATTTTTAAAAGTACAACTTATCCTTTTATTACTACCTTGTTACTATGTTATTACCAGGTTAATTATCGGAAGTAGGGTTAAATGATCTCACTCATCCGCTGAAAAAAAAAAAATTACTTGAAAGTCACAATGACCAAGCACCGGTGAGCTATTTTCAGAACAATCAAAACTGTACTGTAATTTATTTATGTGTGTTATGAGTAGTTTATTTTCACAATATTGATGAAAAACAATCAAATCGTTGGGGGCGGGGGGGATGTGACAATAAATTCCAACCTTAGGCAGTTCATGTTTTTATTAGACCGAAGCGGTGAATCTTTGCTAAACGGCTTCATTAATCCCGCCCCCGCGGACGAACATGGCCGACGTTATACCACATCAACTTTCATTCACCTTTCCTATCATAACAGATGAAGATTAATGAAACGGGGCCTCGTTATACTGCCGTAAAACGCCAATTAGCGTGCGATAATGCTAACGTTTACTAGCTTGTAAGCCGTCAACGTAGCGGAGCCTTTTGCTGCGCCATTCAAAGGAGACAAATTGTCAAGGTCACACAAAGACATTATCCCATGTTATGCCTAAACAATAGCCGAGACGAGGCCTTGTATTGCGACCTTGAGATAATTTTCCCGCTGGTCTGAGGGAAGCGATAACGTCGGGGGAAAATCGGCATCAAAGAGGCCGCTGATGCGTATCTGAGAAAAGTTGCGCCAGTCAGCTTCCACCTTGCACTTCGGGAAAACTACAATTTCATACAAAAAGCGTGTTGGCTTTTTGATCAAATTCCACTGTCAACTTCTTGCATTTCTGTAGGTTCTTTCTTTATTTGTCCATCTCTTTCTCCTCTCTATGTCTCTCGAATTTACCTTATCCATCCATCCATCTATCCATTATCTGCACCGCTTATCCTCAGTAGGGTTGCAAGGGTGCTGGAGCCCATACCGGCTATCTTGGGGCAGTGGACAAGGGACACCCCCAACTGCTTGCCAGCCAGTCGCAGGGCACACAGAGACAAACAACCATTCACTCGCTCATTCCCACCTAGGGACAATTTGGACCGGCCAAATAACCTGACATGCATGTTTTTGGAACGTGGGAGGAAACCGGAGTGCCCGGTGGAAACCCACGCAAGCACAGGGTGAACATGCAAACTCCACACAGGAGGTTCGATCTCATGACCTCAGAATTGTGCGGCACACGCGCTAACCACTGCGCTGCTCTCTGCTGCCCGAACTTACGTTATTCAGTCACTCAATTCAGGGTTCAATTTTCCTCCTCCAACCTGTGGTCATATGTCCTGATTTCGCTCCAATCGTGACTTTCCCTCATCCCCATTTCAAAACTCTGTCCCCATTGGCTCTTTACTAGTTGTTTGCCATTCTTGTCTAATGACAAGCACTTTTGTCACTGCCTTCCCGTTTAGATCCATTTTAGCTAAGCTTTCATGGACTGCTATGGACATGAATGATTTCTTCTAGCTAAGCTGCCATTAATGGCAATAGACATCGAAGATCCGTTCTAGCAAAGCTGGCAGAAAATTAGGCTCTTTCAAGCTAAAATAAACGTGCTAGGACCTGGAAAAACAAAGTCCGATACAGTAGCATGGGAAACTAGTCCACCTTGTTATATATGTGTTTTTATGGATTTAAAATGTCTTAAATGTGATTATCCCTTCATTTATATTCATTTATTTGTGGTAAAAATTGAACATCAAATCTTTTAGCAAACCCTCGAGCAGCACTTTATTCTTTGTGATTAAAATCTAACAAGAGGGCTTTTCATTAATTCATGCTAAAAGGTTTTGTGCAAGCCTTGGAATGATTTTGCTAGGGCTGTACAGCGATGGAAAAAGAGAGAGAAATCGAAAGACAGAGAGAGAATATAAAATGGCACCCGGCAGCACAAAAGTCGACATCACAAAGAGTGAAGATGTACCCGCGAGTTATGGAAGGACTCTGTCCATTTGAATAAAGGACATAAGGAAGGGTTGGGTGGAGCTCAGGAAGCCCGTGGGCCGTAATTATGTGGTGTTATTCAGTCCCAGCACCCTGCTATATTTTTTTTTTCCAGGCAGACAAAGTCCTCTTTTTTTGCGTGTGTTCAAACTTCCATATTTCAGTGAAAGTCGTACCTAAACAGATTTTGACCCTGGAGAAAAAACGTCAAAGTGTCGTCTTCAAAATGAGTCCTACATGATGCTGATCCTCCAAATGGTTCAAGTACAACTTCAGTTTTACTTTGGTGCGCCTTTTTAGGCAGTCAGTCAAGTCAAGTCATTTTGTGACGCCCTTAATCACAAAGTGTTTCAAAGGGCTGACCAGATCACCGATGATTGCAAACCACAGACTTCTATTACGCCATCTCCTGATCCCTAACCTACATGAGGCAAGGAAAAACTCAAAAACCTCAACATGAGGAAAATGAAGAAATCTTGAGAAGGGACTGCACATGAGGTCATCGCCCTTCCAGGATGACCAGGCCAAAATGGATGTTGCAATTACAAATAATACACAGATATTGTCAACATAAAATATAGGTTATTTATATACTATAGAATAGAAGTGTGTTTTAAGCCTAGATTTAAACAGTTCTACTGAGGTTGCAGATCAAATCTCGGGGGAAGAGCATTCCACAGCACCGGGGCCAGAATGGAGAACGCTCTCGAACCTGCGGATCCCTTCTTGGATCATGGGATCACGAGTAGACCGGCGTTTTCAGAACGAAGGCTCCGGAACGAAACATAGGGCGAAATTAAATCTGAAAGATATGAGGGAGCAAGTCCATGCATTACTTTGTATAATACCGACGGAACCTTCAAATCACATCTTAAGCCAACAGGGTGCCAATTTAGGTCAGTCAAAATCGGGGTCATGTGATCAAATGTTCTTGTCTTAGTTAAAATCCTCGCTGCAGCATTTTGCACCGGCTGAAGGCTCTTGATTTTGAACTTCGGGAGACCGGAGAGTAGTGCATTACAGTCATCCAGACAAACGCATGAATTATAATCCCTGCGTCCGACTAAAACAGCATAGGCCGAATTTTAGCAACGATGCGAGGACGGGAAAAAGATGTTCTAGTCATATTCTTAACGTGTGTTTGAAAGGACGAAATGGGGTCAAATATGACACCTCCATTTTTGACTGATTCACTCTGTCAATGTTCAGAACAGTCAGGTAAAAATACAAGGTACTGTTTAATAAGGGCAATGAGTACCTGAATGGGCTGCGGGTCATCGAGGTGGTGGCTGTGATCCGTGAGAATGTGTGCCCTTCATTTCCAGACCTCATTTGGGCCGGACAGGACAAATGCGCTCAGGCCGAGGGGTTCGGTGCACCAGAAATGCACAAGACTGGCCGACCCTTAGCACGGCGGAGCAGTGGTTAGCGCGTGTGCGGCACAGTTCTAAGGTCTTGGGAACCTCGTGTGTGGGTTCAAATCCAGCTACAGGACTTACTGTCCGGAGTTTGTATGTTCTCCCCGTGCTTGCGTGGGTTTCCTCCGGGCACTCCGGTTTCCTCCCACATTCTAAAGACATGCATTTCAGGTGGATTGGCCGGTCCAAATTGTCCCTAGTCGTGAATGAGCGAGCGAGTTGTCTGTCCCTGTGTGCCCTACGATTGGCTGGCAACCAGTTCAGGGTGTCCCCTGACCACTGCCCGATGATTGATGGAATGGGCTCCAGCAGCACCCCCGCGATCCTACTGAGGATAAGCGGTACAGCTAATGAGATGAGATGAGATGTATATATATATATATATATATATATATATATATATATATATATATATATATATATAGGGCAGCACGGCGGCGCAGTGGTTAGCGCTTGTGCGGCACAGTTCATGTCATGGGAACCTGTCGTGGGTTCAAATCCAGCTCCAGACTTTCTGTGCGGAGTTTGTATGTTCTCCCCGTGCTTGCGTGGGTTTCCTCCGGGCACTCCGGTTTCCTCCCACATTCCAAAAACATGCATTTCAGGTGAATTGGCCGGTCCAAATTGTCCCTAGGTGTGAATGAGCGAATGAGTTGTCTGTCCCCGTGTGCCCTGCGATTGGCTGGCAACCAGTTCAGGGTGTCCCCTGCCCACTGCCCGAAGATGGCTGGGATGGGCTCCAGCCCCCCCGCGACCCTAATGAGGATAAGCGGTACGGCTAATGAGATGAGATATATATATATATATATATATATATATATATATATATATATATATATATATATATATATAATGTATATATGTGTGTGTGTGTACATAACTATATCTTAAAAAACAAATGGAACTATATACTTTAAAGTACTTTAGATGACACATTTCTGTTGTTTCCATTTTAGAATTTCTTAGAAAAATGACAATCATTTGTGAGCATTCAGAACCGGACCGTGCTACCAGGTTTCTATGGTAAGCCCTGCTCCAGTATGTCCCCCAAACATGTAAACAAAGTATTTGTTATTAGTGTACGTGCATACCGGTATAAGCCAGCTCTCCTCTGGCCTTGAGGATGCGGCTGTGACTCAGCGCTGCAGAAGCAAATGACTTCAGGCCCACTACCTTTTCATCCTTATGTCATAAGAATATTTTTTTGGATCATGATTTTGTTTTTGTCACAGTCCTGGACTCAGGTTGCGTTGTTCTCTCTCTCCCCCTCCTGCTGGTCCTTACTCTATTTGGTCACACTTCCTGGTTCTATTTCCACCCCACACCGCTGCGGACGAAGAAGAAGTGGCACTGCAGAAAACCACTAAGGGTGCCGCCTGCAGTGTCCCTCAGCTCCGCACGGGAACACCATCAACTATTTATCTTGAAAAAGGGTTTGCGGATAGGAATGGAGCTACCCATCTCACTTTGCATATAATACTGTATATAGAAGTACTAATGAGATGTAAAAACTGAAACTTCTTCAAGGATTGGATAGCAGGGAATGTGTAATCCAAACTGGATCAACCAAATCATCTTAGTGCCAAGTCAAAGATGCAACAACAAGATAATAAACTCGTCTCATCCAATCAAAATGTATTTGTATCGCACTTTTTAGGTAACAATTTCGCCTCCTCAGGGTCCGATACCCCTTTTCTTAGAGTTCGGTCACACCTCTCCAGGGATATGACCAGGGTAGATAGATAGGGTTCGATACACTGGGGAGTCAGGAATCTGGGCAACAATATCAAGATCACCAGAGACAGCAGTCGTGGTTCGAGAGGTGGGCAAGGGTTTAGTGATCTTGTAAACTCACTACAGCAAGAGCGACGGTCCAAGGGTTCACCAGGCGGTATTTGTGGTCCACAAAGAAGGCGAGCGTTTGCTTCACTGGAAAAAACAAGGCTGTGACGAGGGTGACGAGGGTGACAAGGCACGCCAGGTGCGGGGTGGTAATACAACCAGGAAGTGAGTGAGCAAATAGTGTAAGGACAAGCAGGAGGGAGAGAATAAACCAACCTAAGTGCAGGACTTTGACAAAAACAAAATCATTCTTTAAAAAAACGTAAGGATGAAAAGGTCATGGGCCTGCAATTCAAACCTGGGGAACCCCTAATTCATTGTATTCCAGAGGAATTAAATTTACTAAAAAATGTAATTCCCTGACAAAGGAATACAAGCATTTTCAAATGGATTTTTTTTACTCCTGTGTTGTTTTTTACTTATGTTGCACTGTGTGTGTTGTATATAAATATAAATACAATCGATTAAAAAAAGTGATCTCTTCTAGGGCTGCCACGATGAGAGGGATGTGCCGAGGTGACAGTAGACCCTAGGACATCAGCAAGCGTCCTGTTTCATCTCATCATAACTCTCATCAATCTCCACCGAGGCAATCTGCAGGGGAGCGAGGGAGGGCATGGGGGAGCAAGCGAGAGAAAATCCAGAAAGAAAGTGTACCATGGGCAAAAGGAGCGAGAGCGAGAGAGAGTAAGAAAGGTAAGGGGGACGGTACTGAGGCAGCATTGTGAGTAAATGAAGAGAGAAATGGAGTCTAATGGCCAAGTAAGATGGAGTGGCTAATAAGGAATGCTTGTGTGTGTGTGTGCTTGCCTTAAAGAGTGGAGGTTTTTGCTGAACAGGCGTGTTGAGAGTCCGTCCCGCGCCCGCTAGCATCCGTTTTAACACTACAACAACAACATTCACAATCGATAACACGCAAAATGAAAAGCCACTTGATGAAATCGAGCCGCCGCTGTGACCTCACTGTGACACTTTCACTAGAACACGACATACATCATCATTTATGACAATTGAGTTAGCGGCGGGCCATGTGGATTTAGAAGAAAAATCTCAAATAAATACAGTGGGACCTCTACTTACAGATTGAATTGGTTCCAGCAGTGACATTGTCTAATGAAACGGTTAGACACCGAAGCACGTTTTCCTATTGAAAAGAATGGAAACAGGTACGATCCGTTCCAAGGTCATCGAATGCCCCCACGAAATCGACTGCAACTGCCTTGTTGTTCAGTCAATTTTCATTCAATTACACTATTCGTCAAAAACAGTACATGAAACAACAACGACTGAATGAAAATGATGTATATTCTTTTCAATTGCGGGGCCACGTTCCTTTTCCTCGGCTGTCTGTCGGTCTCCCTCCCCCATTTCTACACACAAAAACACCCAAAAATAAGCGCCGGAATCACCGAATGTTAGCGTCGACAATTTGCGTCTTGCCGTGGGATTAGGACCAAATGTTTGGATGGGAAAAAAAGCTGAAGAGAGATGTTCATTAGAGGACTTATATCACAACGTTACAACAAAAATATCTGTGATTAGGATGAAGTCGTCCCTCAAATTAGTTTTCGTTGCGCAGTAGTTAGCACGTTCACCTAATACATGAAATGTCCCTGTTCAAGACCAAGTGGAAACGTTTGTGGGCCTGGGGAGGGATGGGAGCCACCAGGATGTACTTGCCCAAGACACACCACAGGGAACCGGGTGCTGAAAAGATCCAACCAACCATCCCTCAAACAGGCAATGAAAAATGGTTTGCCACTTTCTTATAGGAAAGGGACGCGGATTTGAGAAAATGAAAATTCAAAGGTAACCAGGCAAAGTAAGGAAGTCACATCTTCACAAGAGACCTTTTGTCCAGACTGGACCTGATTTTCAAGTTTGTATGATAAGATTAGAAGATTCAAAGCCGGATTTACCACAACATCCCACAGAAACACGGCCGGGAAAGCACCGAAGAAAATAAAGGTTACGTTGCAACAAACGAATACAGCAAATAAATACTTCATTCAAATATGTGAATAAGCGTGATGGGTATTTATATCAACTAAATGGATTGTGTGATTATCAAAGTAATAATGTGATGATCAAATTATAAAACTAAAATAACTGGAAAACTCATGCAATTGTCATTGTATATTCGGTGACACATTTTAATAGTAAACGTTGCAAAGTATTTTATGCAAGGAGATTAGACATGGCACTCCAGGGTAAAACATGTAAGAAAGACTGTGAAGAGAAAAAAAAAGACTAAAGACTATAAGGACGATTGGGCAAAACATAATTACAATGTAGTGCTTAGAAAACTAAAAATATGTTGCTGCTAAATATTATTGCACATCTTTTTATTGCACTGTTGTTACAACACACTATTCCTTTACATTGTGTTAATATTTGTACCGGCGTGCGCATGCGGGCCTTCTTCATTCATCTCTTCATAAGGCAGGTCATCTTTCAGCGTTCGTGAAGGAGCGTGGACCGTCTTTTCTCGACAAAGGATGGAAACCAACGCATATAGAACATGTATTATGAGATGCTCTTTGATGTGCGTTGTATTACTGCCGATTGTAGCGTCATCTTTCGTTGAGAACCGATGTGTAGACTTTTGAGATCCCTTTTTAGATTAAGGCACAAAGGCAGAAGACATGGACAGGGCAATATTCTGTCTGTGGATAAGGCGTGAGGATGAATGGATGAAAAAGTCCATCTGTCAGCAAGTTGCCTGCATCCAAGGACAGGAAGGCCCGCCCCTGTACTTGTTTTATCTGGGCCAGGCTGTAAGTCATCCAGTCAGTCTTTTAATATCCAGGCTGAGCCTTGTGCCTGCTCCATCTGGTTAGTCCCCTGATTCTGTTAAAAAGACATAAAGAGATGCACTCACCTGCCCTCTCTTCCACCTCCCTTAAGCCCAAAAATACCTCAATTTCAAGCAGCCTCTGGCTCTGTCCTCCTCACCTGGGCCAGGAGTAGTATTTTTCTCACATGCATTTATGTCCTAGGCTTCCTCACTAAAGGGAAGGTCATAGCTTGTTGCTGTTTTACATTGAGACTCACGGCAGTGTCTCAGGTGAAGGCTCTACCCTGAGCTCAAAAGTTCTGTGTGCTTTTCGACCCCACCACCAATCGGACTATAGAATAGAGGACGCGCCGGTGAAAAAGTGCGTTGATATTCCCCTTCTTTCGACGATGGCTGAAAGAGTGGGCCAGAAACCAGCTTGGGGCGCAGAAGATTTTTGCTGCAGACCCGTAGGTGCAAAAGCTTAGCGCTCCTGGTCTGTCAAGACCAAGGCATCTCTGCTTTGCGGAATGAACAGATCTAGCCACAGCGTCTGCCTTTGGGAGCTCACTAAGTGCAAATCGAGAACTCATTCCACAGGTTGGGCAGTATATACGCCAACCTCGCTTGCTGACCAACCAGGTTTATCGCCCTGTGAACAGAACATCCTTGCATTGTCAACCAAGCATGCACTGCCTAAGGGCTGGTAAGGTTATTGCTGCGGTACTGGACCCATCCATTGGCCTGCCGGTCCCCAGCCCACAAGCTTCTTGCATAGAGTTATATCAAATGCTGGTCTACTTTTAACTCCAAGAGCCAAGAATCAGGAAGCAGGCAGCAGGCTCGGGAACCTTTCCTATCGGAGCCACGGTGCTGTGGAATGCTCTGCCTTCTGAAATATGATCTGCAATTTGGGTGGAAGTGTTTAAATCTAGGCTTAAAACACACTTCTATTCTATGTCTTATGATTAATACTTTTCTTTTCCTATTCCTTCTGGCCACCAAGCTGGTGGCAAAAGGAGGGAGGAGGACAAACCAGGATTAGTCAGCAGACCAGAACAAAAACTTAGACCGGAAACACAGCCTCCCTTCTCAAGGTTTCTTCATTTTCTTCATGTTGAGGTTTTTGAGTTTTTCATTGCCCTCATGTTGGTTCCAGATCAGGGGATGGTGTCATAATAGTCTGAAAAAATATTCTGTGTAATAACCTGTGAAGCCCTTTGAGACTCTTTGTGATTAAGGGCGTCACAAATAAAAATGACTTGACTTGACTCATCTGCATTGACAGGAAGCTGCGTCGTCGCTGTATGAGACTTCTATAACAATTTAAGTTATGATTTATGTTTAATGTTAATTTTGACTCAACTTTGTGTATTGCTACCCAATGCAAAATCTATTTTGGACTGGTCATCATGAAAGGGGATTATCTCTGGTGTGACAGTTCGCTTTTGGTAGTCTGCATGTTTCGTATCTCTTGTTTTTTTTTTTAAACAGACACATAAAACAGGACAAGCTCGACTTTCAGCATTTGTTTCAATACCGATAGAAAATCACTTTTTGATGGAAATGGAACGCACTGATAATCGACAGAGTAATTGGAATTTTCTCAAGAAAAGACAGGGTGATGGATTTTGAGTTCAAATAAAAATCATTTTGGGTGATAAAGTGTGGCTATATTCCTAAATAATATTGCTAATTTATGAGGGATGTGGGAGTCTCCGCCTGGGTCTTTTGGTGGTCAGAAAATTTTTTAATTGTTGGGGGGGTGATGGACCCATGTGGAGGAGGCAGGAACTGGAAGTAGGAGGCACACACAGCATACTGAAAATGGGACCAGTGCTGTAAGTCATGTCTCTTGTCTCGTTCTATTCCCAGGAGTAATAAAATACAACAGAGAAGGTATCAATATATTCTGCTTAGCGACAAAGTTGCCTGATATTTACGAGCTTGTGATGCGTCGAGAGACTACTGCCAGAAATGTTGCATTGTCATCATTTTTTTCCTTTAACTACAACCTTCGATCTTTCTCGAGCAATATCAAAAACTTGCAGCAGAGATGAAATATCATCTTGATGGATGCCCAAGGGCAGCGGGGTGGACAATTGCTTAGCACACACAAACCTTACAACAATTTACTCTTTCCCCTATCATAGGAAGATTCTGGCAGGCCACCGGGGTTTCATTGGTCCCACCAGAGTCTCATAAACTTGTATTATTCAAGTCAAGTCAAGTCATGTTAATTTGACTTGTTTGCCCCCATAGCATCATGCCAAGGCCTGATCTTGGGAAGCTAAACAGGGTAAAATCTGGTTAGTACACAGATGGGGGACTGCTTGGGAATACCAGGTGCTCTAAATCGGTCATTTGACGCATGCTCTGCTGTGACAGCACTGACTAAAAACAAACACCCCCAACTCAACACAGTGAGGCCAAATGAAGAGAATCGCCAATCCAAAGAAGTTCACGAAGACATTCTTCTAAAAAAAGTCATTGAAATCTATCAGGGAAAAGTCGCAAAGCCATTACCAAGGGTGTAAGGCTCCAGTGAACCACTGTCAGAGCCATTATTCATCAATGGAGAAAAGTGGGAACGGTGGAAAACCTTGCCAGGAGTGGTTGACCAACTAAGATAACTCCAAAAGTGCGATGACGGCTCAAACAGGAGGTTACAAAATAACCTTGAAAATCAAAAATGACATTCATGGGAGAGTTCCCAGGCAAAAACAACTGTCTTCTCAAAAGAATACAAAGAGTCGTGGCACATTTGCCAAAAAGCATGTTGATTATCCTCAAGACTTTTGGAAAAACATTCTGTGGTCTGATGAGTCAAAAATGGAACAATTCGGAAGCTGTGCAGCCTGCTCCATCTGGTGTCAAAATGGCCCAGCATTCGACCCAAAAGACATGAAGCCAATGGTAAAGCATGATAGTGGCAGTGTGATGGTCTGGGGCTGCTTTGCCGCCTCAGGACCGTGAAAACTTCCTGTGGTTGATAGAATAGAGAATTCTCGTGTTTACTAGCAGATCATAAAGGAGAACGTCCGGCCATCAGTTGGTGCCCTCAAACCGAACCGAGCCTTGTGGATCATGCAGCAGGACAACTATCTGAAACACACCAGCAAGTCCACCCCTCAAATGAAGCTTCCGGAGTGGCCGAATCAAAGTCTGCATTTAAATCCAATTGAGAATCTGTGGTGTGACCTTAAAGGTGCAGTTTGTGCTAGAAAACCCTCCAATATGGCAGATTGGAAACCCTTTTGCTATGTAAAGTGGGCCAAAATCTTCCACCGTGTTAAGGAGGACTCATTTCCAATTATGCTCAACCTTAGATTTGTGTTGTCTCTGCCAAAGGTGGCCCAAAGGGGGCAAATCATTTTTTGAAATAAAGCCAGATAGGTTTTTATTTTTTGTTGCGCTTTGATCAATTGAATCAACATTTGAAAAGTGCATTTTGTATTTTCTTGTGGGGGTGTCTCTGTGTGATATTCAAATTGCTTTGATGACCTAAAACCTTTGCAAAGATAAATATACAAAATCTTGGAAATCAGGAAGGGGTCAATGACTTTTTAAGAGCAAAGTAAAGGCATGTTGCTCGGCTTGTGCAATTATTAGCCAAGATTCGACAGATCTTTTGCTACATGAATCCAGAAAACGGAGTTGATGCTCATCTGAGTCGGAAGAAATAGTCCAATAATAAGTTGTAAGAGGAATAGATTGAAATATAGACATCCATTTCTCTGCAGTGAGCAAGTGATGGATTTGGTTTTGGTGGCAACAAAGGTCGACTGATGAATGTTGATGCTGAAATCTGATATTAGTTGACTTTTTTGTGTGTAAACTGAAAACAACTCAATATAGAGTCTAACTGGGAAAAGGCTCGCAATAAAGGAAACCCTTTTGCTTTATAGATTGATTGTATTCAAATTAAACGTAAATTGAATGGTTTTTATTGTCATTGACATCACGTTGTGAAACCTTGTATGCAACCAGATGAAACATGGCAGTCCAGGGTAAATCGTGTACTAAAGACTCGGAAGAAAAAATGAGAAGAGACTATCGTGATAAATATGCAGAATATAATTTCAACATAGTGCTCAGAAAACTGTCCTGATCCTCGGACGACTCTTTCACCGGCTTTACTTTACCTACACCTTCCTGTCGGACTGCGAGTCGTCGCCGCCTCGGACATATTTTGGCAGCACACGTGTCTTATCTAACGTTCTCTTTGCTTTTTTTCTATTTGCGGGTTCACAAAACACACCTTCCCTTTGGGCCGGGACCAAGGGGGGCCGCCTCTGCGTCTTCCGACTGTGGAGCACCGGACGGATGAACCCACCACTGCGCATTCTGTTGAGCCATTGAGCGCTTTGTCCATGTTGTTATTGTATTTTTGGGGGGGTTGTTTGGTATCTGGCTCTTGAGATGGAGGGTATGTTAGGGTCTGACACTGCGACCAGCAGAGGGCTTCAACCAGCGTTTAAACTGGCTACAAGTGTGGCCAATTACGCGTTCCGGACCTAGCTCCTTACATGCATGTGGTATGTTCGGAGGGGACAAAGAATGCTCAATCCTTTCTTGTGGTCTGTCCCTGACAGCCATTTTGCGTTGCCTCGGCTGCCTAACTTGAACACTTCTTGCTTTTTTTAAAAATTTTCCAGTCAGTATTTAAGGTGGGATTTTCACTGGTATAACTTGAAACCATTGAATGTTCCTGGGCCAATACGACACGCAGAATGTTGCAGCCAGGCTCTTTTGTTTTGCGTGTGTGGCCGGGAACACGCATGACCTGATGGATCTTGATTTCTTGACAACATCCTGGACTGCCCATTGTAAAAATATATTCCATTCTACATCAAGATGAGATATCTGGCCTGACGTCACACAGCGCACACGCCCTACACTTTGGCTGACTTTTGGACTCCGACCTCTGAAGGGAGGCCAGCCACTCCCATAATGGACGTGAAGCGCTTCGACTCCGACAGGTTTGTGCCACTCTTTGTTTACTGCGGTACTTTGGTGTTTTTGACCTTTTCCAAATGCGCTCTTTGGCTTGGATTGAGTTAGGAAAGAAGAAAGAAATCCATTAAAACTTTGTCAAGGATGTGTGTGTTCCCATTTGACATTGGATGAGAAATTAAATCAAATGGAGAAAAGTGTAAAAGTAGATCAACTTCAAACTTGTTATATTAAGGCGGTGTTTTGTTGTTCAACTTAAGTCCATGTCAAAGGGAATGCTCCGTAAAATTATTTATTGCCGCGTCCTTGTTGCGTCATAAAATCTCTGCAAGGATTTTTTCCTTTATGTGTCTCTAATTGCAATCGGTTTTACAAATTAAACTTTATGTGCTTTTCATCCCAAATTTTGTTATCAAATGTTCTCACTTTCAAAATAAAAGTGTGACAAGTGTACAAAGATCACGGATGTGCGAAGATCGATACAAGTGTAATTCATAGCGCTCCTAAAGGCATTGATATCAGTATTCGGTCCTTTCAAGTGGCCCTAACTCGATCAGGAACCCGAAACGATTTAAGGAAAAAGGTTACGTTAGTGTTTAAAGTTACAATATCTGTTAAACATTTTAGGCAATTTGCCGATACCACTCTTCAGAAGGTATCGGTACTCGTGCCAACATCAGCATCGATTAGTTTTCTGCGGCCATTCGTTTCCAGAAAATAAACTAAAACTGAAACAAAAGAAATACAGGGAATTAAGGAAGAATATGGTGTTTTGATTTAAAGGATTTTGTTTTAAGATATCACTCAAATTTCGCTGATACCAGCCTTTTGAAGTAGTAGTACTTATGCTGGTATAAGTACATGTTGCTTTATAAAGGCTATTCATTTATTAGGAACCTGAAATTAAAGGAACGGAAGAAAATAAGGATACATTTCATGGTGGAGTTTGTTGTCGGTATGGTTGACTCAAATTTGGGTATCTTTATCGGTCCTAAAGGAAATTTGTATTACAAAGCCATTCATACAAATAATGGATGAGCAAATACTGATACCCGAATATTTTGCAAGTTATTGGCTTTGTAGCTTTACCTAATCCACCGTAAGATCTCCTCAGTCCTTCAATGAATGAACATGACATGAAGCCATCCGCATTGAAAATGATGCTTTAAAGCAACAGTGTATCAAAGCGTAGCCATTTTCATCTCGCAAAAGACACCTTTTAGGCTTTAATAAGGACACTTTTTCTCATGCTGCGATTTTTGGAGTTGCCCTCATCTAGGTTTCAGATAAGGGGATGTTTGTCGGGTGCTCTGTGCCGCCCTTTCAGACTTTTTGTGATGAAGACAAATACATTGGAACTTTTCTTGACAAAAGATGACTGATTGAGGGCTTAGGTGTGGAGAAAAGGGCAGGTGCGTCTTGTTTTCGGGTGAATCATTGGTCATCAATGTGGGCGTGGTAGAGCCGCCTGGAGCCTTCGGACTTTTGGACTCGACTTCTTTTCTAAATCGGAGGCGCCTCTTGTGGTAAGCATCTCTATTTTAAATGCTATATATAACAAAATGTATACACTTTTATACTAAAGGATGTTGTGTTAACACTAGAACCAAACTGTATACACAAATCAAAATAACGAGTGAGTTACATTAAATAGCAAAATGTTTACAAATATTATCGGTTTGAATGACATTTTTGTTGTGGAAAAGCTTAATGGACAAAACTTATGGTTTTACCTCACATAGAATGGGTTTTTTTTATGTTTAAATTAGCACCTATGACTGTCGAAATTTAGCTATAAAGATAATAACATTGACCATAAAGGTTTCTTTTGGCTTTTATTTATGTGTCTTGGAGTCGTATTCCAAACACACTTTCCCGCTCAAAGAGTTCGAACCGGTCGTCAATCTTATCAGCTATAAAATGTCAGATTTGGACCTGATTCTTTTCACCAAAGGGCAGTGTCAACATAAAAGAATGAGTTTCGGGGTCAACAGAAATAAAGCTCATTTGACAACAAACCTTTCAGCAAAATGTACTTTAGAGTGGTGTATCCCAGTAATTAGTTGAAAAGAAATTTCTTGCACGTTTCTTAACAGATAGAATCAGATAGCTTGTTTCCAGTGAATTCATTCAATACATTTCTTTCAGAAGGGCATGACATATACAACAGCCACATTTCCCCTCGTACACAATGTTCTGAAATACCGGTTAGTGCTGAAATGATAACTCAATTTATTGGATCTCACTTTTTTTTTCAAGCTAATTGCTCACCGTAAGAAAAAGACTCCAGGAGCATGGTAAGGCAAAAAAAAAAGCATTTTCTTTGTAAGATAGACTTTTTTATGAAAGGTTTTTTATGTTCGCCAGGACACGGGGAGGTTGGAGATCCCGGCCGAGCTGTCGGCGAGACTCCGCCGGGCTGCAGGTGAGCCGAAAGCGCCCCCAAATAAAAATGACACTTATGGGCCGGGCTTAATAGGGCTCACCTTCCCGCAGAACAGCGTCATCTGGCGGCCGTGATCGAAGTGGGCCCCCCGGAGGTCAGGGCGGCACTGCAGCTCAACTTGCCCCCGGATGTAGACCAGCACACCTTGGCGAACTACGTCAAGTCCGTGATCCAGGTGAGCTCCGGCTGAACTTTGGCTGCCTGTATGCAAAACCATTGTTTGCACTTCTCGACAAAACGTCCTCGTTGTTAATAATTGATTTACCTGTACTGCAGTCAGAGCCGGTGTTCTGCCGAGAAATGCATCCCTGCCGAGATTTGCATCCCCTAGCTACTATAACCACTTTGACCTCGTTTTATCTCCCTTTTATATCACTTTTGGGGAATGTCATGGCGAACATAGAACCAAAACCACTTCGTCTTGCATTTGTTGGGAATGTAATACAACTTAAACCATTCCGTCTTGTATTTGTTGTGAATGCAATCGAACGGTAATGCGCACCGTATATTTGATATATACTATCAAATATGTCTTAAATCATTAAAAAAAATCATATGTTACCAGAGAGTAGTTTTCTTCAGCTTCTCTGCTCTAAAGCTGTTACCAATTTTGATGTCCCTTTGCACATTTATATATTTATCTAAAAAGTAATTTTTTGATTTTAAATTCAATTTTTGTACTTTTGTTGTTGCAGTTAATTTAAAACCAAAATTTATTTTACTTTGTTTCATGTACCTAAGTATGTAACTAAGTATTTGAATTCACCCATTCATCCATTATCTTAACCGCTTATCCTCAGTAAGGTCGCGGGGGTGCTGGAGCCCATCCCAGCTACGTACGGGCAGTGAGCAGGGGAACTGGGTGCCAGCCAGTCGCAGGGCACACAGACAGACAACTCACTCCTTCAGTCACATATAGGGACAATTCGGACTAGCATGCATATTTTTGGAATGTTCCCGGAAGAAATACACGTAGGCACTGGGAAAACATGCAAACTCTGCAAGGGGAGGCAGCGGTAGCTGGGATTAAACCCCGAACCTCTGCAATGTGCAGCAGCACGTTAACCTCCCGGCCGCCGTGCCGCCCCGATTCGGTGTTGTACGCTTTAAATTTGTGGAGTATATACAAAGTTGTTTTGTTTTTGATCCTTGACTTTTGATGTGTTTTTTGTAACAAATTGCGACCATGCCACGCATTTTGAACAGTGACGTTCGTTTTCGATAGAAAGAAAAAAAGCAGTACATTTGCAAACGACACATCGCTATCTTCTACAAGTGTAAAAGTTCCTGAAAAGCAGGAATTTGCAAAAGAAAATCTGGAGCCTATTCCTGACATTTGCATCCGATTGTCTTCGCAGGATGGGTGGCGCCAAGCTCAGGGGCGCCCCCTACAGAAAGCCCTGACCCCCCTAGAAGCCGAAGATGCCCGCACGGCGCTTGAATTGGATCTACTGGTAAGGAGCGGCCTAGGGTTAGCATGCCTGTGGCCCGGCTGTCGTCCCGAATGACTTTGTGGGCGTCAGATGGCGCGCTTGGCCGGAGAAGCCCAACTCGCAGAGGATCAGGAGCGACTCCTCGGGAACTTCGTCATCGAAAAGGCACTGAGGCGACCTGACCTGAGGGACGAGGTCCTGCTCCAGTTGGTTCGCCGCACGCGGGGCCGGGAACCCCGACCCGAGCGCCTCTGGCTCCTGCTGACCTGCTGTCTGGGCACCTTCTCGGCCTCCACGCGCCTGCACAAAGTGCTGCTCAAGTGGGGATCGCTCTAAATCCTAAAACCCTTTCCCTACGCCGGGGGTCAGCAAGCCAAAATGTTGAAAGAGCTATATTACAGGCAAAAAATATGTCTGGAGCTGCAAACAATGAATTGTACTATAGACACAACGGTTGAAAGGTTTGTCATGCAGGCAATTTAGTGTTTGACATGAAAAAGTCTCGCTTTCAAGTTTTCAAGTTTTACAACGTCTGTGTTCTTTTGCCCTCACGAATCTCTTCCTTTTGTGAAGCTTTTTGTTACAGCTTTTTCTTTGCCACTCTGCATCTGAGAGTCACCTCTTCACTAGTATAGATGTTGCAGAGGTGGGTCGTAACGAAGTACATTTACTCCGTTACATTTACTTGAGTTGGTTTTGGGAAATTTTGGACTTATAGGATTTTTTTGAAATCCCTATACATTTCCTTGAGTAATTTCTAGGAAAAAAAAACTTGGACCTTTACTCCGCTACATGAGGCAACATTGAAGTCGTTACTTGGTTACTTAATGGATCCCCTCCACGTAAGTACGCGCCTGTCTTTATTTTGACGCAGAACTCCGGCAGGCTCTACCGTGTTTAACCGATCGAATGTAGCAGCCTCGTCACCTGACCGTATTCAACTTCCGCAGGGGGAAAAGTTGTTGACGGATGAAACAGACGGAAAATGTCGCTTGGCAAAAGCGACTATGAAAGCACGGAGGAGGAGCACCCCTGGCCTCACATCCAAAGCACGTTCCCCTTAAAAAGGCTGCGAAACACCCGTCCTTTGTTCGAGTTCACGGGCTAGCTTGTTGTTCTTCTCGCGGAGCCTTTTAAGATATGTATTGGGGCTTTAAATGTGCTACTTGATGCTACATGTGCTTCATTTCTTGATTTGATTTATCTCATCTCAATTTTATTTTCAAAGCACTGGAATTAACGTTGATCATTTTAATTTATTTTTAAAATAAATGCATTTTTCGGTTGAATTTATGGACTTTGATAATGGGTTGTTTTAAAATGAATCAATAAATATGACATTGCTACAGTTACTAAGTACTTGAGTACTTTTTACTTTTACTCAAGTAAGTATTTTGACAACTAATCTTCCTTCTACTAGAGTAATATTATTATGAAGTAACAGAACCTTTACTTGAGTAAAATATTTGGCTACTCTACCCACCTCTGAGAGGTTGACACTGCTGTTTTACAGCTAGTATTTAACCAAGCTGCTAGTTTAGGACCTGTTGTCTATCTATTTCTCAAACTCCAGTTTAATCTACTTGTCCTCTCTGTTGCTCTTTCCAATTTTCTTTCCACTCTGGTTAGTAATACACACCGTTGTAGGAAAGCTTCAGTTTTTTGGGAAATTTAATAAAAAAAGGATTCGGGGGAGGAATGTCCAGTTTCACATGAAAGTTCTTTTTTTTTCTGCCATTCTGAAAGTTGAATCACACCCACAAATGGGCGCCACCAGGCTTTACTTGCCCAAGATTCACCACAGGAAATGGTACCCCTGCGACCCTAGTGCTTAAGGATCCAACCGACCAATCAACCAACCAACCAATCCACCAACCAACCAAACTGTTGTCAGCTGTGCTAACATCATTGCACAAGAGGTTTTAATCATCTGTTAGCAAACACAATGTACAATTAGTAGACTGGTGTGCTTCTTGTTCACCTATGTCGATATTGCATTACAACACACACATCGCCAAAGAGCTGCATTTGGCTCCCAAGCTGCTTGTTGCTGACCCCCGCCTTAAACCCTAACCTTGTCACGTGGTTTCATATTGGGAAAATGTAAAGATTTCAAAAGATGCCCATCCGTCCTTCCGGTCCAGGTACGTGTCAGGCCAGGGAGCGGCCGAATGGCGCTCCTTGTGCCAGCGCCGACTTCTGACGGCTATGCGAGTGACGCCCTCGGCCTGCCGCCTTCAGCCACCCTCCCGTTTGGAGTGGACCGCCAACAAAAGGAGAGGCGGCATGCTCGTGAATGTCTACACCTCGGACGGTAAGACAGACGCCCCTTCGGACTTAACGATGGGAAAGAGGCCCCTTTTCTAACTGGATTTTCCACCCGCTTGCCCGAAAGAGGAGAAAGTGACGAGCGAAGTGGAGTCGTGGACGACGGGCGAGACGCTGGCCTCGTGGATTCTGCACACCAGGTGCTTACGATCTGGGTCCGAGCCCGGTTCCGGTCAGCCGATAATGTTCTGGCTGTTGCTGACAGTGGTGCAACGGAGGCCACGGAGGGCTGGTCCGTGTCTCTCCTGACTGAAGACGGTTGGTCTGATCTGGCTGGATCGGACTTTATCATGGATCTGCTAGCAGGCGTAGACCACGACGCGGCTCCGCCGGATGCGTCCTCGTCCGTTCGTTCCGAGTACCTGTTCGGCGGCCAAGACCAGAGGTAGCACGAGCCTTACGGCTTTTGCAGCCTATCACCAAACTTGAGTGGCTCTCTTAGGATGGCGGAGAGTGATCTGGAGGAGTGGATCCCGCCGGCACCTGCCTTCCAAGCTCCGACAGTTGGCCATTTTCAGGGAAGCTCCAGTTGGGGAGACGACGTGACAGAAGGTAAGACGGCACACTCTCGGCAAAACATATTCCAAAGCTATCGGCGGTAAACGACGGCCGACCCGATTTGACTTTGTGATGGTTTTTGTGGGTGACAGGCTGTCACGAAGACTTCGGATACGACAACGATGTGTTTGTCTTGGATCGAGGACGACCGGTGAGTGCTGTCAAAAAAACAAAAAAAGTTCTTCTTTGCCCAAAACTTTTGTTAATGGCACACAGAAAATCACGCAGAATCGTCATCGCCTGGGTTGTAAAAAGTTGCGCCGAGGATACTTATTTGGATTGAGTCTTTATTCTTTTTTCACTTGACTTTTGCAAAAACGTTTAAAGTGGCTTTGCGGTTTCTGGTTCTGATCTTGTTCCTTTCGAGCCGACATCTCGAAACACTTTTGCGAGCTTAAAGGTTCCAAATGAAAGTCAACTTTTTGGTTCCACTCAGGATGCCGAACGAGTGGCGGCGCTCAACCGCAGAATGAGAGGCCGTGGCGGCATTGGACCGGCACCGCCCGCCGGCGCCGCTTTCTATGCTTCGGGTACGTGCCGGCTGTCGACGCTCACTCCTTTTTTGTGCGGTGGCCAACCACTCGTTGCGCTCATATCTTGTAGGGATGCCTCCTTACATGCCGACGTATCCGTTGGGTGAGTGGTCCACTTTTCTAGCCACCATGAGGCGGCGTTCTGTCGCTAATGCAATGCCCCATGTCAGGTTGAGCGTCCTCTCCCATCTGATTTGGAGGGCCGCGTTCTTGCATCTGCCTTTTTCTGTGACTTGTGTGCAGGGATGCCGTTTAGCCCTCCCGCGGCCCCCTACGGAACAGGTCACATGATGCCGAGCATGGCCACCATGCACAACGCGCCAGGTGCGGTCCGATCGGACACCGATTTGTCAACGAGGGTCTTGACACTCAGCCGCCGTCTCTTCCATAGGCGCCGCCGCATTTCCTTTGGCGATGGCTGATCCTGTGCAGCTGGCGGCCACGCAGCAAGCCCTCATCAACCAGCAGGCACTCTTGATGGTATGACAGGGCCCATTTGGGTTTTTTTCCTTCCTGCCTTTGACTGCTTTGTGTGCGCAGGCCCAGCAGATGAGCATGCAGGCCATGACGCTTTCGCAGCAGCAAACGCAAGAGCAGCAGCTGCGGCTGCGGGAACAAGAAAGGTTGTCGTCACGAGAGGAGCGCCCTCGACCGCCACCAACTCAACTCAAGGCACCCGTCAACGACATTGTCACTCGTTTTACTGTAGGTGAAGCGCTCGTTCTTCAGACTGCGAGCCCCTCTTAATCTTTGCTGTTTTGGCCTTAGCCACGGGAAGCCCGCACCCCTCCCAAAGACCACCCTGACACCTTTCAAGACAAAAGGGAGTACTTCAACCACATAGGTGAAGAGACACCTTCAAAACACTCATTTCAAATGTTGGCAAAAAAACCAGTTCAAACAATTTTGCTCGTCAAGCCGAAGGCGAGCCGGATGCGCCGCCTCAGCTGTCGCTCGCTTTCAAACCAGAGCCACTGTCGCCTTCTCCTCCCGCTCCCGTGCCCCCTATAGCACCAAAACCAAAAGGTAAGAACCGAAATCCAGCTTTCTTGGGGTATTCATTCTGATTCCATCTGCTTTCCTGGTGGAATTTGCACGGCATTGTCGTTCTTCCATTTCTGTAGTCAAGAAGAGCCCGGCTCCCGCCAGGACACCACAGAGGCCTTCCGAGGCCGACGCCTCGGAGCCCACATCCAACATTCGGGAAATCATCAAAATGTTCAACAGTCGACCTCCGCCGGAGCCCCAAAACTTTGAGCCCGTCAGGTATGGACAACACTTGATGAATCGGGAAGAATATCATGTACTTGCATTTGCATTGCCAGCGTGGCTTTCATCTTCTGGTCACTGCAGAGGTCCCAGCAGGCACTTTGTGAAGAAAGAGGACCCTAAGCAGGAAGCACTGGCCAAGCTGCGAGGCAAAGCCCCTGTGCCGCCACCCCAGGTGAGAAAAGCTCCCTGGTTCCAGAAGCATCCGCCAACGTTCCGGCCACTTTGCAGAAACTCTGGCCGGCGGCGCAGGGGGAGTGCTCGCCGGCTCCCTCGCCAATTCCGGCGGGGGTCACGTCGGGCCCTCGCGTGCTCTCCAACGACATGCTGCAGAAGCAGCGTTCTCTGGAGGACCTCTTCAGCTCAAGGGGCCGGCCTCTACTTCCGCCTCCCGCCTCTCCTCCGCCTCCCGTCCTCGCCGTCATCCCGAAGCCGCCGAGCGTACCGGCACCATCTCTTGGTGGGTCAAAAACGATGTCCACGTCGCCACCTTCTTGGTCCCGCCGTGGATCTGTGATGGCCTTCGTTGCTTCTTTTCCCCCTCCTGTAGCCGCGACATCTGACGACAACGACTCTGACGAGGACGACAACCGCTCTACTCAACTTTTGCCTTTCTCACCTGCCTCGTACTTCTCTTACGAGCGCAACAAGCCAGGAAAACTCTTCCTGCGCAAAGAAGTAAAACAACCGGCACGCTCTTTTAAGTTTTTTTTTCCCGTTTTTATTAGTGCTTACGCTTCCGATGAAAAAGGCTTATCCTTACAAAATGAGAATGCTATTTTGAATTGTTAAATGCTTGCACTAAGAATGCTTACAATATACAGGGATTTGATAGACTTATTCTCTTTGTATCTGTAACTTAAAAATATTCGTTTTGATTCTGTTTTTACTTTTAGACACCTGGGAAGTGCTTAAGATGCCAGGTCTTTTTATTATTTTGACTGTTATTCTGCAACGTCGTTTGTTATTTTGACTCTCTGTTTACATCATTGACACTATTGGCTAACCATGTTTCTTTTCTGTGATTTCCATACCCCTAAGGGCCGCTCTTCTATTTGTAACCCGGGAGATTTTAATAAAAAGAAAGGATTCAGGGGAGGACATTTAGGTCAAGCTCGGTTTTTACATCTTAAGGGTTTCGTATGGTCTTCTCTTGTTCTCTTTACAATCTCTAAATTCGTATGTCCTTCTTACCTCATTTGAGTGTCTACTAAACCATAAGCTTATCAGTCCACCTTTCAAATGTTCTCGTGTGCAGGTCTTTTACCCGAAGGAGACCTTCAACCACCCACAAGTCCTCCATCTCTTATACGAGCAGGTGAGTCTTCCGTAATGACATTTGGTTGGGCGCTGGTCGGTTGGGATCGAAACAGTCATTTCTTCACCAGATCACCAGGGACGCCTTCTCGGAAAGCTGCGTGAGGCTCAGCCGAGAGGAACGACGCAAGATGAAAGATCTGCTGAGTGAGCGGTCCTTCTCGCGATTGTTAATCATACCTTCCGTCGGAGCGCGAACGGTCGCCTGTTTGTCCTCGACAGCCAATCTGAAGGCCACCAACAACATGCAGAGCGACAACATGAAGAAAAGGATCGTGGTGGCAGCGCGGGACAACTGGCAAAACTACTTTGCACGACTCTTTCCTGTTCAGGTGACAACTTTCCTGTCCGCTTTTACAAAAAGAAAAGCGTTCCTCTTGGCTCCACCCACACTTTAGTAAAGGTTTAGCGGTGCAATGGCGTCACTAGCGACGTCTACGGACAGCTCCAGTCTGTCCGGGGAATGAGCTGTTAAGATGTGGAAGGCCATCAGTACCCTTTGTCTTCTCCTTCGCTGATGGCGTGTCACTATTGCAGGCGGACAACGGCGACGATCAGATGTTGAGCGTGTGTCATGGCGGTATACGCTTGCTGAAGATGGCGGCAGCGTCCCGAATGGATCCCGAGCACCTACGCCTCCTTCGGAGCTACGGGTTAGATCAGGCAACAAAACATTGCCGGCTCCTCTCTGACTTCTTAGTTCATATTTTTTCACTCATAGTGAGTTTAGTTTACTCATCTCATCTCATCTCATCAGCTGCACCGCTTATCCTCAGTAGGGTCGCGGGGATGCTGGAGCCCATCCCAGCAATCATCGGGCAGTGGGCAGGGGACACCCTGGACTGGTTGCCAGCCAATCGCAGGGCACACGGGGACAGACAACTCGCTCGCTCATTCACACCTAGGGACAATTTGGACCGGCCAATTCACCTGAAATGCATGTTTTTGGAATGTGGGAGGAAACCGGAGTGCCCGGAGGAAACCCACGCAAGCACGGGGAGAACATACAAACTCCGCACAGTAAGGCCGGGAGCTGGATTTGAACCCACTCAGGAGGTTCCCACGACCTCAAAACTGTGCCGCACACGCGCTAACCACTGCGCCGCTGTGCTGCCCAGTTTAGTTTACTAAACACTCAAAATAAGTACAGAAGACATCAATGGATTTTGCCATGCAAGGAGAACAGGAGAGGGCTGTCCAAACAACCTTCAAGATGTACAATATCTGGCTTAAAGGACCTTTTGTTATGTTGATGGTTTTAAAAAGCTTCGAAAGAAGGAAAGAAAACGAACCAATTCATTTTGAACTTGCAAGAACAGGAGAGGACTGTACCAAAAACTCCCTTACAATGCCATATTCTGAATCATTTCTTAAAACTTCAACTATGCCCTTTCTTTTTAATGAATAATCTATGTTACATGAATCAGATTAGCGCTAAAGGGTGTTGAAGACCAGGAACATGATTGGCTAACAGTGACAATGATGTAAATTTTGCACAATGGTCAAAATAACAAAAGTGAGCACGATGGTCAAAAAAACAAACAACCCCGGCCTCTTAAAAAATCTCCCTTTCCAGTGGTAAAAAAAAAAAAACCCAACTATATTCTTTATCTAGTCATTTATAACTCCTTCACCTATCCAGTCATAACATAACGAATGCTTTTTATGATTAATTATGTATTTATATCTTAACCCCTTATATGTGTCTGTAGGGTGTCACCAGTCAATGAAATGGGTCATGCCACAAACTCTTGCCTTTCTAGATATGATCATTTTAAAATGAACTCATCACAGAAACATCACCGTCTGAAAGAAGATACCTGAAAAATATACACAAACGATATCTTGCAGCCATCACATTCGATGATAGTACAAAACAATGGGCTCCTTATATCCGCGAGTCTGGCGATTCCACCGTGTAAAATATTGACTCCGAAAGCCACGATAATGCCTAACCCTAACCCTGCCGGAAAGCATCCCCGCATCCATGGACATTGCTTGTTTCTGGCCTTCCGCTTAGCGCCATATTTCCTGTTCACAAATAAACAAAAGAGTCAAATGATTTTCTATATGCCGTTAACGTCCGAACTTGTGATTGACATATTATCGGCCGATCGCAAGCGGTTGTTTTACGGTCCGCAACACGCATTAGCCTGTATGGGCCTGTATTGAAAAAAAAAAAAGCCTTCTTTACCTCCGAATAACTTTAGCCGGTAGTAAACAACTCTAATGTTGATTGAAACATTGGCCAAATGAAAGTCTGAATGAATCGCTACAAATATGTCAGCATAACCCCACGAGTCATTCGTTTTTACACACTTCTGAAAAGAGAATTCAAACTTTTAAAACGATTTCACGACGTCTCAAAAATTAGCCAAAGTAAAATGAACATAAGCAGGTATTTGAGTGTTAAACTGGCCATTCACATCCGGTCATCTCCACTTTTGGAAAAGTCTAAACCACAGGTGTCAAACAGGCGGCCCGCGGCCCAGATCGGGCCCGCTAAGGGATTGAATCCGGCCCGCGAAACGACACTCAGAGAAGCGCAAGAGAAAAACAAGCTGCAGGTTGAAATATGTCAACTTGATGTTGCCAAAGCCAGGTTCCTCTCACAAAGACACTGTACTCTCTCTCTCTCTCTCACCCCTTTTCTCCCACTCTCTGTCTTTCACTCTCTGTGTATTTTTCTCTTCATTTGTTGCTCTTTGTCTCTTTCTCTCTCTGTGTCTGTTTAACTTCATTTGCTCTAACTTCCCTTTTTCCTTTATTCCTTTTCTCTTTCTCTCTTCCTACCCTTGCGCTTTCTTTTCTCTTTTCTCTCCTTCTATCTTTCTATTTCTCTTTGGATTTTTCATCTTCTCCCTCTCTTTTCCCCCTCTCTCACGACTTTTTATCTTTTGTTTCTCCCGCTCTCTCCCTCTCTCCCTTTTTTTTCTTTCTTTCTTCCACCTTCTCTCCTTTTCCCTCCCTCTTTCTCTTATTTCTTTATATCTCTTTTTCTTTCTCTTTAATCTACAAGCCCGGCCCCCGACAGAATGTTTGTTCTATCGTGTGGCCCCCGAGTTAAAATGAGTTTGACACCCCTGGTCTAAACCTACCCATGAAAAAATGTGTAAAATACAATTTCTTTAGTTTTTTAGATCATCAAATTTGACAAGGTACCAGGTAAGGCTTCAAGTTTTCGTCTCACCCGTTTTCCATCTAAGATGTCTATGCTAGACTTATCTACAGGCATTTATTTGCAAAAGAAACTTCAGGCCAGAATAAACACTTTTTATTTCTGCGTGTTCCAACTCAAATAACTCATTCTTAGTAGAACTTGGAGCGATTGTTTCAGTTTGGGACAAAACTTCAGAGTGTTACCTTTTTAAGAGCAAAAGCGTCCACATTCTCCAAACGGTTGGAGAAGAGCAGTGTTGATTTTGGGTGCGTCTCAGATTGGGATTTTAGGCGAATTTTACAGAAACGTTGAAGTCATAATTGACTTCTTCATGTATCCATTCATTTAGTTTTTATTCAGTTTGACATTGGTTTTATTTTTCAGTTAGTAGAAGGCCTTGAGTTTTACCAGTAGTGGCCAAATCCAGTCTATAAAAATGGCTGGTGTGAAGTAGGCATTTTTACATGACCTCTAAAGGTTTTGTTGTTTTCCTATCCAGCCCTCCTTGTATAAAAAGGATTGTCTGTCATGTTGACTGCACGCTCGTGACACCGCACAGCCTTACCCCACTTTGCCTAGAATATTCTTACGAATAAAACCATCAACGGACGTGCATTTCAATGGGCGTTCGGTAACCGCGCCTGTCCGCAGCTTTGCGGAGTTGCTACGGGTGGAGCTGTCAGGAAACCAACAGGTCCGACTGCAGCTCCCCACCGAGGAACTGCTGCTCCACTCGTCCCGAGCGCCGCAAATTCACGCCATGCTTTTGCTCTTCCTCCAAATGCTTCAGAAGGTAACCCGGGTGAACGCGATTCCTCGACGGGACCGCCACCTTTTAAGCTCTCTTTGCGCCTTCAGGATTCGGGGCACGTGGTGGCGCTCAAGAGCTTTGTGACGCTAGACAAGAGCCTGCTACGCTTCAGCAGAGGCGACGTTATCAAGTTGCTGCCCGTGGACGCCTTGCCAGCAGGTTGACGAGTGTTGTAAAACAAACGCAACTTATTTTTTCAGTTCAAGAGTTTTAATGTCGAGGAGAAAAAGTACCGTCCTTGGGTCTGCCCTCTTGAAAGGGAGCAGGGTGACTTCTGCTCTTAGTTGCGCTCCTTCCAGAGCTCTCCTTTTTTTCCAGGTTGGCTTTTTGGCACGACGAGAGGCCGCTCCGGTCTTTTCCCCGAAGATCTCACTCAGCCGTCAGCGCCGCCCGACCAACATTTTTTCCAATCTCATCCGAAAGAGCAACGGCGAAGAGGCCCGGCGCCCTACGACCAGCAACAGCAGCGCCTTTTTCTCGCCGGGGAACTCACCGGTAGCGACCAACCCCACTTGAACTGCGAAGACGTTTCATTTCCGAGGACACAGGAGCCGTCCGAAAGACCCGGCGGCCTTTTTAATTGGCACGTAGAGGGCCCGTCTCAGGGAAAAGCGCCCACTCCTGTCCAGGAATGGGTTCAGGACGCCAATGACAGGCTGTCACCGATGGCCCAGTTTGCCAGCAAGTTCTTTAGGTACTGCGTGAGATCGGCCCGAAGCTCTGTTGGCAAAGCGAGGGCAACTGGTGATGCGCGGACTAGCTTTCTCTCAATTTCTGTTTATCAAGGGTGGCAAATGGACAGCAGAGACCAAGCTCCGAAACTCTCACTGAGGCTGTTGAATTCACGGAGGTACGTTTCTGTGCCGTCTCTCGAAAGCGGCGCCCGCTTTGTAACTGCCGGTGGGTCGGACGGATTTGCAGGTGGCCATCCAGCAGTCCCTCATTGAGTACGACGATCCAGACTGCGACCAATCGGCCGTCCGGTGCTTCCAAGGTGAGCGTGGCCACGCCTTGTGCTTCAAACCCGGTTCTCGACAGACGAGCGTGTTTCTTGCAGATGTGATGCAGTCGATGGGAGACGCGGCCATGAAAAAAAACGACGGACAAAAAGAAAGCCTGAAGCGCCTGCTGCTGGTAAGCGCTCGTGTGGCGCCCAACCAAAGGACCCAAAAAGGACTAACCTGGCGTGCTGGTCTTTTCAGCTGGGAAAGGAAAAACAATCGCTGAGGGACGAGATCTACTGCCAAGTGGTCAAGCAAACCAGCAACAACCCCAGCAGGTAGTTACAGCAGTAAGAACATGCCCGCACTGAACTCAAGTCCCTTTTTCCCACGTTCACGGATGTGCGTGCACACTCTCGTGATCCATAAAAAAGTTTGTGGTCGCAGGTCCGGCTGCATCCGGGGCTGGCGCCTGCTCGCCGTGATGGCCGGCTTTTTCCCGTGCTCGCTTCACTTGATGCCCTACCTGAAACGCCACCTTGAAAAAGTTATTTCCGACCAGCGACACCCTCATCCAGGTACGTAGCGCCCGGGAGGAATGAAGCTGCGGCGAAGCGCACCACAAATATGGTGTATCGACGAGGTGCATTTTGAGGTCCTGATGTCACAAAATATGTGAAATGAGGCAATTTATCTTTTGCTTACGGGGCAGAGCTGGCACGCATGTGCCTGGAGAATCTGGAGCAATCCGTCACTTTTGGCGGTCGTCGCAACATCGCCTCGCATGTTGAGCTGGAGGCCAACTTGGCAAGTTTAGAAAAAAAAAACAACTCTGCGTGGCCTGACCTGGAATATGACATACATCTTTTTCAGGCTGGAAAATGGTCACAGCTGGTTGCCGTCCAGCTGCCAGGACAGGTCGACTTACCCATCAAGATCCACAGTTTCAGTGTAAGTGTTACTTGTTCATGTGTGACGATGACATCAGTGAAGCCATTAAGGCAGGAGGGAAAATGACTTACAAAGGTCCCCATTCCACCTCGCCTCCTTTACTTGACTGCCTTTGCGGATCCATTTCTTCGCCCAGTTGGCATCAGACGCCATCAGCCAACTGTGCCAGGAAATGAGCATCTCAGATCCTCGGCAAAGCAAGGAATTTTGCGTCTCGGCCAACCGCCGGCAAGGTAGGGGGTGCCGTCGGTACAACAGAAAAGGACGTGGCGCTTTTTAACCGGCAGTTGCCTCTAGACGGGATGGTGCGCCCCCTTCACTCCTGCGAGTACCTGATGGACTTTCTGTTGGATGATGACAGCATGTTTTTGTCCTTCCGGAGGCTGATGTGGCAAAGTCCCTTGGCGTTCGCCAACAGTCTTTACGTGGACTTTCACTATCATCAGGTAAAGTCGGACGCTGTCCTCGGCGGACGTCAATACTGCTTATGTAATCGTCCTTTCTCGCCCCTTCGGCTCTGCAGCTCAAGGACGACTATTTGAACGGACTCCTGCAGCTTGACGCCGCCGCGTCCTATCCAGTCCAGCAGATAGCAGAGCTGGCGGCCTTGCAGCACCTGTCCCAGGACCCGGGGACACAGCTTTCCCAGTGAGTTCCTCTTCTGCTGGGCCAGCGTTCCACTCCCCCTCTCTGAGATGTGGAAATGTCCCTGGTAATCTCTACCTGTTAATATTTATAAAGATGGTACCAGGGGCAGACACGTGAACTGAGTTGACAAGTTCATTGGGTGACAATTGACAAAAAGCGTGCTGCAGTTTTTAATCGGGCAAAAACTGGCTTCAAGCTATCGGGAAACAAACGCAGGCAGGACATCTACAAGGAAACCAGCAATTTAAGAGCTACGGCTTTTGACAGTCAATATATGCTAAATTCCCAATGTGTGTCAGGTGTGGGTGATTAAAGACAGGCGTGTCAAGTATTCTTGTAAATTGTTCTCCGGCACCCTGTGGAAGACGGTGGCATGCTGGATCCTAAGTCCAGATGGCTCCAAAGAAGCAGCTTATCCTGTTGATAGCAGGACCATCTTTCCTCCATAGCTGCATCAGATCCAACAACAGAAAGGGCAGGAAGGGCAAAACAAACCTTCGTGGATCTTTGTGCGTGGGTCGGCTACAATCGAAACTTCAATTGTGTGCGTCTTTCCAATAGATTAGAGATGAAGCAATATGTGCCCACCCAGGAAGATCTGAACGCCAGCAAAGACGAGATCCACGCTTTGTGTCTTAACAAAGTGGAAGCCATGAACGGTGTAAGCCCACTGGATGCAAAAATCCAATTCATCGGTAAGTGGGAAGGTTTCGTTTTTTCCTCCGGCCCGGCTCCAACCCTGCCGGAGCCGTTCTAGGTGAACTTTTCCGGTGTGTTCGGCAGCGCTCCTGAGCGGTCAACGCGGGTTCGGCTTCGACAACTACCTGGCCCGCAAAGTCAGCCGGCGTGGATGTCCTTCCCCCTGTATGGTCAGCCTCAGCCACCTCGGGGTGCAGTTTCTCGATCCCAAAACGCAGGTACGCCGAGTCCGTCGGACGGTCGACGGAGACAAAGGCCTCGACCGCATTCTGGGTTGTCTTGCAGGCGAAAGCCTTTGAAATCGCGCTGGCAGACGTTCAGGCCATGAGCACGACTCGTCCCAAAGCATCAGGAAAGCTGCCGTCCGTGCACATCACCTTCGGCCCGTCTGCTGCGCCCCAAAAGATAAGCGTTCAAAGCAAGCGGGTGAGCTACACCGGCTTCCTTGAGCTTACCGAATCGAGTGAGACATTTACCTGAATTGATTTTCAGGCCAAGGAGATGTGCCACACCCTCGCCATCATCATGGAAGAGTTGATCCGGCCCTCAGTCAGCAGTTCGGTGCCAAACGGATTTTAGATGGCCTTTCGGTCCGTTGGATTCTTCAATATCGTCTCCACAATAAAATGACCTGATCAATGTCAATCTTCTAGTTTTTGCTTGCATAGCCATTGTGTCAAAGCTAATCAAATACAATTCACCCCGTCATGTAAGAATCAATAAAAAAATTGAAAAAACGGTGGGATTTTTGTTTCCATGACAAGCATTTGAGTACCGTTTTTTACGAACTACTAGGCGCAGCTAAAAACCCCAAATCGTCCAGAAATGTGAAAGTGGGCCTTGGAATCCGGTGGATGCAATCGGCAATGCATAGCTACAAGTAAGTATCCGGTAACTCTTCTGCCTTTGAGAAACAGATAGACAGGGTTGGGAATAACGCAGTCACAAATAAAGCCTATTTCCAATCCAGTCCACATACCAACCCATATCCCAAAAGTTGAAGAAAGAAGAGTTTATTCGAGGGCATCTAAGAATTTTGCATTCTCGCATGCAAGCGACAAAAGGATCTGCGATGGTGTTTTTAGCCAGGCGTCAGCGAGTAGACGGACACCGCCTATGTAGTAACACAGATTTCGGCTCTTTGGAGGCAGATGGCAACCCAACTGAGCTGCCGTAATATGGCAGGAGTACTGCTCTTTCCTATTCATGGCAGCTCCCTAAACTGGTTGCTGACTTGTGCCTTTAATAAGAAGATTTCTTTACAAAAAAGCCATTGAGGTATTCGTGGAGGGGTAAGTTGACAATTGTTGAACAGAAAAAAGAAATGTGTTGTTTTGCCGCTTACACCGTTTTGTTTTTCTTGATTTCAGAAGAATAATCCTGTGTGAAGGTCAGGTGACTTTAGTGACTTTTGGAATTTTCATCCGGCCTTTGCATCTTGTTTCCTTCCAAAAGTCGACGACTAATCTTTGATTTCCGCCGTCTCCGAACCGTACCTGGCAAAAACATATTACCAGCTTTTTTTCTGCCTCTCCCTCACTCTTTCTCTCTTTCTCTTTCTCCCGTTCTCTCTCTCTTTCTTGTTTTCTTTATTTTGCTATCTCTCTCTCATTCTCCCTCTCTATCTCTTTCTCTCTCTGCTTTTTGTTCTACAAAGTTTTTTTTCTTTCTCTCTACACCTCTTTCACTCTCACTCTTTCTGTCTCACTTTCTTTTTGTCTTTCTAGTTTTAGAATAATAATAATAATAATAATGCATTGTATGTCGAAGCGCCTTAAAGGACACCCAAGGCTGCTGTACATATGAGTAAGACAGAACAATAAAGGAAGAGTAAAACAAGCAAGTCATAAATAGCCAATAAAACACATTATCGTTAAATGGGGCAGAGTGTGAGGCATATGGTCAAGAAGAGGCAAGTCTGAAGAGGTGAGTTTTGAGTTTGTTTCAGCTTTTTAAACATTTTTCTCTTTCTGTCTGTTTTTATTTTTCGGTCCCTCTCCCTTTCTCTGTTTTCTGCCTTACTTTATTCCATTCTTTCTCAATTTGTATTTCTTTTCTCCCTCTCTTTCCCCACTCTTTATTTTTCACACTCATTTTCTCTTTCTTTCTCTCTTCCTGTCTCTGTCTCTCACTCTTTCAGTCTTTATTTCATTTCTCTCTCATTTTATTTTTCTTTCTCTTTATTTTTTCTCTTTTTTTGTTTATGTCTTTTATCTGTCCTTTTGTCTTTGACTGACAAGGTTACATTGACAAACTAACATCTATTGTAAATAAGATAGTGCTTTGTTGGATTTCCTTCTCCAGTAAGGAAGTTATCCAGTGGCGTCAAAGTTTTTGGGCGCTGTTTGAGGATGTTTTATGATGATTTGCTTGGATAAAAATCCAGGTCATGGTAGAAGGCAGACATCACACTCGCATGCGTATTCTGATGAATCTCATTGGCCAAGAGAGACGGAAAGAATCCTTTAAGACTATACTTCTTACCATTCTTACCGCTCCTGCAACTATTGGTAGAAACAAGAAGTTACACTCCTGGCCTAAATGTGTTCAAAAAGTCAACCTAGCTAGATGTACTTGTGAAAAGAGCCACATCTGGCTCGCGAGCCATACCTTCCCGACCCCTGCTTACAAAATGTTGTTTTTGTCATAGCCCACCCTCCTAGTTTAAATGGGATTGTCAGCCATTTGACTGCACACTTGACAACTCAAGTCGAGTCATTTTCCTTTTTTTGGCCCTTAATTACAAGAAGTCCCAAATGGCTGTACATAGAACAGACTATTACTACGCTATCCCCTGATCTAAATCCTACATGAGGGCATGGAAAAACTCAACCTTAGTACTGTATGAGGAAATCAAGAAACCTTGAGAATGGGCCGCACATAAGCGAATCCCCCTTCAAGGATGACCAGGGAAAAAGGGATGTTGCAAGGGCATCAACAGAAAGTACACAGACATCATCGAGACCAAATAATGGTCCTTTAAAAGCTATAGAATAGAAGTGTGTTTTAAGCCTAGATTTCAACCGTTCCACTGAGGTTGCAGATGGAATCTCAGAGGGCACCAGTACCTGCGGATTTTTTCTCGGCTCTTGGGATCACTAGCGGACCGGCATTTTCTGAGCAAAGGCAGAAACCTAGGGGTGGATTCAATCTGAAATATATGAGGGGGCAGGTCCATGCATCATTTTGTATAATACCAACAGAACCTTAAAGTCGCATCTTAAACATACAGGGAGCCAATGCTGTTTAGCCAAAATTGGGGTCATGTGATCAAACTTTCTTGTCTTAGTTAAAAGCCCCGCTGCAGCATTTTGTATCAGCTGCAGGCTCTTCATGCTAGACTTGGGGAGATCGGGAGTAGGGCTTGAATAATAATCTCAGCGTCTGAATGGGACATTAAAGAACTCATTCCTGCAACACTGCGAATGGGGAAAATAAGCTGTCTTAGTCATATTCAAAAGAAAAATAAGAAAAGCCAAAAATGTAAAAAGAAAAAAAAAAGATCATCTAGAAGGGAATCAGCTCTCGACTGGCGGCGAGCCGGCCGGTAAATCCGTTTCGTACAAGACGGACACGAGGGGCACCTGTTGCAAACAGACAAGACCCTTTTGATGTTTTTCTTTCATTCGGAGAGTGAGCAGGTTCCAAACGACTGCCCCAAATCATGAAAATCAAAAAGGTTTTTGAAACGGCTTGTTCGGCAACTAGCATGCATGCTAATTGCTCTTGTGATGACAGGGTGTCTCTCTTCCAATGCACGCTTTCCGTTTGCCTGGCTTGGCCTCGGCACGGGTACTTAGTACTTTTTGGAGTCTCCTTTTCCATGTCAAAGAAAAATATTTCTAGGTGTCACGTATACGGTAAACAAATTCAAAATGATCAAAAAGCGTATCGAATAGGGGGGAACAATTTTTGCAGGGGTGTCATGTAATTACCGATGTGTCTCTGGGGCTATAAAATCAAATCACAAAAGGAATATGCTGTCATGAATGTTAGGATGTTGTAACAACTCATTATTTTCTAGCCAAGAGGACATTTTTGTTAAAATTCTTGACTATTCTGAAGAGTTGTATTTTATAGTATTACATCAGTGATATTTTATAGTATTTCTGCAATCATATTTTTGTAGTATTCTCATAAAAGAATCTTTGTAGTATAGCTGTAGAATTTTGTTAGTATTGTGTTACTGTAATTGTATTTCTGTAGTATTTCTGTCATAATACTTCTGTAGAAGTATGTTTTGGTAGTCTTTCTGTTTTAGTATATATGTAGCAGTACCTTGGTATTATAGTATGAATGTAGTGTTTTTGTATTTCTGTAGAAATATTTTTTAAGTATTTCCATACTAGTATTGTTGTTGTATTTCTTAAGTATTTTTAAATATTACTGTAGTTTTTTTTTAGTATTTCTGTCGTAATTATTCTGTAATTGTTTTTTTTTCAAACACAGTGTTACTGTAGTAGTATTTCTGTAGTATTTACATAGTCCTTTTTTATGATCAGAATGAAGACAAAATAATATAGTCGGTTACACCAGCTCGGCCGGAAACGAGGCTTCGTATTTCCGGTCACGTGACGCTTCGCTCGGAGCGCGTCTTCATTTGTAACGCCCACTCGTATTCAAACGCGAACGTCCGAGCGGCGCATTTCGTCAGTCGCCATTGCAGGTCACCCAAAAAAATGCAACTTGATTTTTTTTTCATTATGCAATTCGTGAAGACCAGAAAAAATCTCAACAAGACGACTTTGGTGAGTTTGTTTGGAAACTTTTTCCCCTTTCAAGTGTGACGCACTTGAACGAACGATGTTGCTCGGAGAAACGGCGGATAACGTTTCAAACGCATGTGAGATTTACTTTTAATGTTCGTCGTCTCTGTAGATGACATTTCTGTATTGTCGTCGTTTATTTTCTTTGTAAATGTGATCAATTTAACGATTATCTTGGGGCGACACATTGCCGCCATTTCAGGTCCCGCAGTCCGATAACGTTGCTCCTAGAAACGAAAGGATAACATTAAACTCAAGTGAGATTTACTTTAAATATTTGTCGTCTCTGTTTTGTATCGTCGTTGTTTTTTTAAAAATGTTTTTGCACATTGTTCAGTTTCGACGTTAATGCCAGTGGCTTGGCGCAACAGTTGGCCGCCATTTCAGGTTCCTCTTGTAAGTGGCTTGGGGCGACATGTAAGACATTGTTGCTCATAGAAGCAGGGCCGATTTGAGTTTTAGAGCTTTAAGGGGTGCTGGGCACCCGGATCGGGGGTGGGCGACCTACGGCAAGACGAACACAAATGAATATTACAACAAATTCAACTCCAAAAATACTGCATATACAGTATAATAATTACACCGAGGAAATAGTCTTTTAATACTACTGTAAAACACTACAAAGTGCTATGAAATAAAAGTACGGTAATACTATAAAAACACAACTGCAGATATCATATTAAAATACGACAACAATAATACCAAAACAACTACAGTATTACTGCAGATGTACTATAAGAGTTCTACGATAGAATATACTACAAAATACGACAACCGAAATGATACAAAAAGACGTGTACATGATTATTACAACAGAAGTCCTACAACAATGCTACAGAAGGAAATCGTGTTATAATACTCGTGTAAAACACGACCAAATATTACAAAATAAAACTACAGGACTGCACTACGCAGAAATATTGCAAAAGGACTACTGCAGAAGTAATAGAGGAATGCTTTTTTGAATACTGCATTGCACGCTTTATGAAAGAATACCTCCAACTTTTGATGACAATTATTTCAGAACAACTCAAGAGAGACCTAAACCTACCTCCCTCGACCCGGACTCCTTGGAGCCAACAAGGGACTTCGCCTGATCACTTCCACAACAAGGTGGTGCTACTCTAGGTAGGAATTGGATTATTTCTTTCCTTCTGGCTGTGGATTGCACAACACATGCTCCTGGATTGTCTAAAGTGGAGGGCATTGGAATTTTTTTTCATTTTTTATGATGGTTCGTACTAGCGCTTGAAATACTTGGAGAATGTTCGAATGTTAATGTTGTGTTTTCATGGTTGGAATTTTTTAAGTAGAATTTTTGTTGTAACGGTGGTGTTTTTGTAGTATTATTGTAGTTGTATTTTTGTAAGGTTTCTATTGTCATATATCAGCATACCTAATAACGCGAAAATGATGATATGGCGCGCCCTGGTGGTCATTCTTGGTAAGTGTAATGTGGTTTTATTTGTACTGGATATGGCTCCGTTGTTAGGGTTAAGGTTTTTGGTTGTGGTTGGGGGGATAAGTTTAAGGTTATGGTTTAGGGATTTGGGTTAGGGTTTAAGTGGTTAGGGTTTAGGGTCTAAGGGTTAGGGTTATTCTGTATTTGTGACTGGTGTCGCTTTAGCTTCCTTGAGTAAAGTGTCATGCCGTTTATGCAGACACGTCTCATTTGCGAAAATGATTATATGGCGCGCCCTGTGGGTTAGGTTTAGGGTTTGGGGTTGGGTTTATGGTTTGGGTTAGAGGGACAAGGTTAGAAGGAGTTTAGTGTTAGGAGTTTAAGGTTTGGAGTTAAGGGTTAGGCGTTAAGGATTAGGGTTATTCTGTATTTGCCATTTGTGTCGCTTAAACTCCCTTTTAGCTCCCTCCTGTGGTCACTTGAAATAATGCATCCACGTCTAGGTTGTCGCTTTACCTCCCTCTTGTGGTCACTTGAGTAAAGTGTCAGGCTATTTAATGCAGACACGTCTCATTTGCGAAAATGATTATATGGCGCGCACTGGTGGTTAGGGTTAGGGGTTAGGTTTAAGGTTAGAGTGTTAAGGGTTAGAAGGGTTAGGGGTTAAGGGTTAGTCTTATTCTGTATTTGGGATTGGTGTCGAATAAACTCCTTTTAGCTCCCTCTTGTGGTCACTTGTAAAAATGCATCCACTTCTAGGCTGTCGCTTCAGCTCCCTCTTGTGGTCACTTGTGATAATGCATCCATTGTAGGCTGTCGCTTGAGCTCCATCTTGTGGTGACTTGAAATAATGCATCCACGTCTAGGCTTTTGCATTAGCTCCCTCTTGTGGTCACTTGAAATAATGCATCTACATCTGGGCTGTTGCATAAGCTCCCTCTTGTGGTCAATTGAAATAATGCATCTACGTCTAGGCTGTCGCTTTAGCTCCCTCTTGTGGTCACTTGTAATAATGCATCTACGTCTAGGCTGTCGCTTTAGCTCCTTCTTGTGGTCACTTGTAATAATGTATCAACTTCTAGGCTGTCGCTTTAGCTCCCTCTTGTGGTGACTTGAAATAATGCATCCACGTCTAGGCTGTCGCTTGAGCTTCATCTTGTGGTCAGTTGTAATAATGCATCCACTTCTAGGCTGTCGCTTGAGCTCCCTCTTGTGGTCACTTGTAATAATGTATCAACTTCTAGGCTGTCGCTTTAGCTCCCTCTTGTGGTCACTTGTAATAATGCATCCACTTCTAGGCTGTCGCTTGAGCTCCCTCTTGTGGTCACTTGAAATAATGCATCTACGTCTGGGCTGTTGCATAAGCTCCCTCTTGTGGTCACTTGTAATAATGCATCCACTTCTAGGCTGTCGCTTGAGCTCCCTCTTGTGGTCACTTGAAATAATGCATCCACTTCTAGGCTGTCGCTTGAGCTCCCTCTTGTGGTGACTTGAAATAATGCATATACGTCTAGGCTGTCGCTTTCCCTCCCTCTTGTGGTCACTTGTAATAATGCATCTACCTCTATGCTGTCGCTTGAGCTCTCTCTTGTGGTCACTTGAAATAATGCACCTACGTCTATGCTGTCGCTTGAGCTCCCTCTTGTGGTCACTTGTAATAATGCATCCACTTCTAGGCTGTTGCTTGAGCTCTCTCTTGTGGTCACTTGAAATAATGCATCAACTTCTAGGCTGTCGCTTTAGCTCCCTCTTGTGGTGACTTGAAATTATGCATCCACGTCTAGGCTGTCGCTTGAGCTCCCTCTTGTGGTCACTTGTAATAATGCATCCACTTCTAGGCTGTCGCTTGAGCTCCCTCTTGTGGTCACTTGAAATAATGCATCTACGTCTGGGCTGTTGCATAAGCTCCCTCTTGTGGTCACTTGTAATAATGCATCCACTTCTAGGCTGTCGCTTGAGCTCCCTCTTGTGGTCACTTGAAATAATGCATCCACTTCTAGGCTGTCGCTTGAGCTCCCTCTTGTGGTGACTTGAAATAATGCATATACGTCTAGGCTGTCGCTTTCCCTCCCTCTTGTGGTCACTTGTAATAATGCATCTACGTCTATGCTGTCGCTTGAGCTCTCTCTTGTGGTCACTTGAAATAATGCACCTACGTCTATGCTGTCGCTTGAGCTCCCTCTTGTGGTCACTTGTAATAATGCATCCACTTCTAGGCTGTCGCTTTAGCTCTCTCTTGTGGTGACTTGAAATAATGCATCCACGTCTAGGCTGTCGCTTGAGCTCCCTCTTGTGGTCACTTGTAATAATGCATCCACTTCTAGGCTGTCGCTTGAGCTCCCTCTTGTGGTCACTTGAAATAATGCATCCACTTCTAGGCTGTCGCTTGAGCTCCCTCTTGTGGTGACTTGAAATAATGCATATACGTCTAGGCTGTCGCTTTCCCTCCCTCTTGTGGTCACTTGTAATAATGCATCTACGTCTATGCTGTCGCTTGAGCTCTCTCTTGTGGTCACTTGAAATAATGCACCTACGTCTATGCTGTCGCTTGAGCTCCCTCTTGTGGTCACTTGTAATAATGCATCCACTTCTAGGCTGTCGCTTTAGCTCCCTCTTGTGGTGACTTGAAATAATGCATCCACGTCTAGGCTGTCGCTTGAGCTTCCTCTTGTGGTCACTTGTAATAATGTATCAACTTCTAGGCTGTCGCTTTAGCTCCCTCTTGTGGTCACTTGAAATAATCCATCAACGTCTAGGCTGTCGCTTGAGCTCCCTATTGTGGTCACTTGTAATAATGCATCCACTTCTAGGCTGTCGCTTGAGCTCCCTCTTGTGGTCACTTGAAATAATGCATCCACTTCTAGGCTGTCGCTTGAGCTCCCTCTTGTGGTGACTTGAAATAATGCATATACGTCTAGGCTGTCGCTTTCCCTCCCTCTTGTGGTCACTTGTAATAATGCATCTACGTCTATGCTGTCGCTTGAGCTCTCTCTTGTGGTCACTTGAAATAATGCACCTACGTCTATGCTGTCGCTTGAGCTCCCTCTTGTGGTCACTTGTAATAATGCATCCACTTCTAGGTTGTCGCTTTAGCTCCCTCTTGTGGTGACTTGAAATAATGCATATACGTCTAGGCTGTCGCTTTAGCTCCCTCTTGTGGTCACTTGAAATAATCCATCAACGTCTAGGCTGTCGCTTGAGCTCCCTATTGTGGTCACTTGTAATAATGCATCCACTTCTAGGCTGTCGCTTGAGCTCCCTCTTGTGGTCACTTGTAATAATGCATCCACTTCTAGGCTGTCGCTTGAGCTCCCTCTTGTGGTCACTTGAAATAATGCATCCACTTCTAGGCTGTCGCTTGAGCTCCCTCTTGTGGTGACTTGAAATAATGCATATACGTCTAGGCTGTCGCTTTCCCTCCCTCTTGTGGTCACTTGTAATAATGCATCTACGTCTATGCTGTCGCTTGAGCTCTCTCTTGTGGTCACTTGAAATAATGCACCTACGTCTATGCTGTCGCTTGAGCTCCCTCTTGTGGTCACTTGTAATAATGCATCCACTTCTAGGCTGTCGCTTTAGCTCCCTCTTGTGGTGACTTGAAATAATGCATCCACGTCTAGGCTGTCGCTTGAGCTTCCTCTTGTGGTCACTTGTAATAATGTATCAACTTCTAGGCTGTCGCTTTAGCTCCCTCTTGTGGTCACTTGAAATAATCCATCAACGTCTAGGCTGTCGCTTGAGGGTTAGGGTTAGGGTTAGGGTTAGGGTTAGGGTTAGGGTTAGGGTTAGGGTTAGGGTTAGGGTTAGGGTTAGGGTTAGGGTTAGGGTTAGGGTTAGGGTTAGGGTTAGGGTTAGGGTTAGGGTTAGGGTTAGGGTTAGGGTTAGGGTTAGGGTTAGGGTTAGGGTTAGGGTTAGGGTTAGGGTTAGGGTTAGGGTTAGGGTTAGGGTTAGGGTTAGGGTTAGGGTTAGGGTTAGGGTTAGGGTTAGGGTTAGGGTTAGGGTTAGGGTTAGGGTTAGGGTTAGGGTTAGGGTTAGGGTTAGGGTTAGGGTTAGGGTTAGGGTTAGGGTTAGGGTTAGGGTTAGGGTTAGGGTTAGGGTTAGGGTTAGGGTTAGGGTTAGGGTTAGGGTTAGGGTTAGGGTTAGGGTTAGGGTTAGGGTTAGGGTTAGGGTTAGGGTTAGGGTTAGGGTTAGGGTTAGGGTTAGGGTTAGGGTTAGGGTTAGGGTTAGGGTTAGGGTTAGGGTTAGGGTTAGGGTTAGGGTTAGGGTTAGGGTTAGGGTTAGGGTTAGGGTTAGGGTTAGGGTTAGGGTTAGGGTTAGGGTTAGGGTTAGGGTTAGGGTTAGGGTTAGGGTTAGGGTTAGGGTTAGGGTTAGGGTTAGGGTTAGGGTTAGGGTTAGGGTTAGGGTTAGGGTTAGGGTTAGGGTTAGGGTTAGGGTTAGGGTTAGGGTTAGGGTTAGGGTTAGGGTTAGGGTTAGGGTTAGGGTTAGGGTTAGGGTTAGGGTTAGGGTTAGGGTTAGGGTTAGGGTTAGGGTTAGGGTTAGGGTTAGGGTTAGGGTTAGGGTTAGGGTTAGGGTTAGGGTTAGGGTTAGGGTTAGGGTTAGGGTTAGGGTTAGGGTTAGGGTTAGGGTTAGGGTTAGGGTTAGGGTTAGGGTTAGGGTTAGGGTTAGGGTTAGGGTTAGGGTTAGGGTTAGGGTTAGGGTTAGGGTTAGGGTTAGGGTTAGGGTTAGGGTTAGGGTTAGGGTTAGGGTTAGGGTTAGGGTTAGGGTTAGGGTTAGGGTTAGGGTTAGGGTTAGGGTTAGGGTTAGGGTTAGGGTTAGGGTTAGGGTTAGGGTTAGGGTTAGGGTTAGGGTTAGGGTTAGGGTTAGGGTTAGGGTTAGGGTTAGGGTTAGGGTTAGGGTTAGGGTTAGGGTTAGGGTTAGGGTTAGGGTTAGGGTTAGGGTTAGGGTTAGGGTTAGGGTTAGGGTTAGGGTTAGGGTTAGGGTTAGGGTTAGGGTTAGGGTTAGGGTTAGGGTTAGGGTTAGGGTTAGGGTTAGGGTTAGGGTTAGGGTTAGGGTTAGGGTTAGGGTTAGGGTTAGGGTTAGGGTTAGGGTTAGGGTTAGGGTTAGGGTTAGGGTTAGGGTTAGGGTTAGGGTTAGGGTTAGGGTTAGGGTTAGGGTTAGGGTTAGGGTTAGGGTTAGGGTTAGGGTTAGGGTTAGGGTTAGGGTTAGGGTTAGGGTTAGGGTTAGGGTTAGGGTTAGGGTTAGGGTTAGGGTTAGGGTTAGGGTTAGGGTTAGGGTTAGGGTTAGGGTTAGGGTTAGGGTTAGGGTTAGGGTTAGGGTTAGGGTTAGGGTTAGGGTTAGGGTTAGGGTTAGGGTTAGGGTTAGGGTTAGGGTTAGGGTTAGGGTTAGGGTTAGGGTTAGGGTTAGGGTTAGGGTTAGGGTTAGGGTTAGGGTTAGGGTTAGGGTTAGGGTTAGGGTTAGGGTTAGGGTTAGGGTTAGGGTTAGGGTTAGGGTTAGGGTTAGGGTTAGGGTTAGGGTTAGGGTTAGGGTTAGGGTTAGGGTTAGGGTTAGGGTTAGGGTTAGGGTTAGGGTTAGGGTTAGGGTTAGGGTTAGGGTTAGGGTTAGGGTTAGGGTTAGGGTTAGGGTTAGGGTTAGGGTTAGGGTTAGGGTTAGGGTTAGGGTTAGGGTTAGGGTTAGGGTTAGGGTTAGGGTTAGGGTTAGGGTTAGGGTTAGGGTTAGGGTTAGGGTTAGGGTTAGGGTTAGGGTTAGGGTTAGGGTTAGGGTTAGGGTTAGGGTTAGGGTTAGGGTTAGGGTTAGGGTTAGGGTTAGGGTTAGGGTTAGGGTTAGGGTTAGGGTTAGGGTTAGGGTTAGGGTTAGGGTTAGGGTTAGGGTTAGGGTTAGGGTTAGGGTTAGGGTTAGGGTTAGGGTTAGGGTTAGGGTTAGGGTTAGGGTTAGGGTTAGGGTTAGGGTTAGGGTTAGGGTTAGGGTTAGGGTTAGGGTTAGGGTTAGGGTTAGGGTTAGGGTTAGGGTTAGGGTTAGGGTTAGGGTTAGGGTTAGGGTTAGGGTTAGGGTTAGGGTTAGGGTTAGGGTTAGGGTTAGGGTTAGGGTTAGGGTTAGGGTTAGGGTTAGGGTTAGGGTTAGGGTTAGGGTTAGGGTTAGGGTTAGGGTTAGGGTTAGGGTTAGGGTTAGGGTTAGGGTTAGGGTTAGGGTTAGGGTTAGGGTTAGGGTTAGGGTTAGGGTTAGGGTTAGGGTTAGGGTTAGGGTTAGGGTTAGGGTTAGGGTTAGGGTTAGGGTTAGGGTTAGGGTTAGGGTTAGGGTTAGGGTTAGGGTTAGGGTTAGGGTTAGGGTTAGGGTTAGGGTTAGGGTTAGGGTTAGGGTTAGGGTTAGGGTTAGGGTTAGGGTTAGGGTTAGGGTTAGGGTTAGGGTTAGGGTTAGGGTTAGGGTTAGGGTTAGGGTTAGGGTTAGGGTTAGGGTTAGGGTTAGGGTTAGGGTTAGGGTTAGGGTTAGGGTTAGGGTTAGGGTTAGGGTTAGGGTTAGGGTTAGGGTTAGGGTTAGGGTTAGGGTTAGGGTTAGGGTTAGGGTTAGGGTTAGGGTTAGGGTTAGGGTTAGGGTTAGGGTTAGGGTTAGGGTTAGGGTTAGGGTTAGGGTTAGGGTTAGGGTTAGGGTTAGGGTTAGGGTTAGGGTTAGGGTTAGGGTTAGGGTTAGGGTTAGGGTTAGGGTTAGGGTTAGGGTTAGGGTTAGGGTTAGGGTTAGGGTTAGGGTTAGGGTTAGGGTTAGGGTTAGGGTTAGGGTTAGGGTTAGGGTTAGGGTTAGGGTTAGGGTTAGGGTTAGGGTTAGGGTTAGGGTTAGGGTTAGGGTTAGGGTTAGGGTTAGGGTTAGGGTTAGGGTTAGGGTTAGGGTTAGGGTTAGGGTTAGGGTTAGGGTTAGGGTTAGGGTTAGGGTTAGGGTTAGGGTTAGGGTTAGGGTTAGGGTTAGGGTTAGGGTTAGGGTTAGGGTTAGGGTTAGGGTTAGGGTTAGGGTTAGGGTTAGGGTTAGGGTTAGGGTTAGGGTTAGGGTTAGGGTTAGGGTTAGGGTTAGGGTTAGGGTTAGGGTTAGGGTTAGGGTTAGGGTTAGGGTTAGGGTTAGGGTTAGGGTTAGGGTTAGGGTTAGGGTTAGGGTTAGGGTTAGGGTTAGGGTTAGGGTTAGGGTTAGGGTTAGGGTTAGGGTTAGGGTTAGGGTTAGGGTTAGGGTTAGGGTTAGGGTTAGGGTTAGGGTTAGGGTTAGGGTTAGGGTTAGGGTTAGGGTTAGGGTTAGGGTTAGGGTTAGGGTTAGGGTTAGGGTTAGGGTTAGGGTTAGGGTTAGGGTTAGGGTTAGGGTTAGGGTTAGGGTTAGGGTTAGGGTTAGGGTTAGGGTTAGGGTTAGGGTTAGGGTTAGGGTTAGGGTTAGGGTTAGGGTTAGGGTTAGGGTTAGGGTTAGGGTTAGGGTTAGGGTTAGGGTTAGGGTTAGGGTTAGGGTTAGGGTTAGGGTTAGGGTTAGGGTTAGGGTTAGGGTTAGGGTTAGGGTTAGGGTTAGGGTTAGGGTTAGGGTTAGGGTTAGGGTTAGGGTTAGGGTTAGGGTTAGGGTTAGGGTTAGGGTTAGGGTTAGGGTTAGGGTTAGGGTTAGGGTTAGGGTTAGGGTTAGGGTTAGGGTTAGGGTTAGGGTTAGGGTTAGGGTTAGGGTTAGGGTTAGGGTTAGGGTTAGGGTTAGGGTTAGGGTTAGGGTTAGGGTTAGGGTTAGGGTTAGGGTTAGGGTTAGGGTTAGGGTTAGGGTTAGGGTTAGGGTTAGGGTTAGGGTTAGGGTTAGGGTTAGGGTTAGGGTTAGGGTTAGGGTTAGGGTTAGGGTTAGGGTTAGGGTTAGGGTTAGGGTTAGGGTTAGGGTTAGGGTTAGGGTTAGGGTTAGGGTTAGGGTTAGGGTTAGGGTTAGGGTTAGGGTTAGGGTTAGGGTTAGGGTTAGGGTTAGGGTTAGGGTTAGGGTTAGGGTTAGGGTTAGGGTTAGGGTTAGGGTTAGGGTTAGGGTTAGGGTTAGGGTTAGGGTTAGGGTTAGGGTTAGGGTTAGGGTTAGGGTTAGGGTTAGGGTTAGGGTTAGGGTTAGGGTTAGGGTTAGGGTTAGGGTTAGGGTTAGGGTTAGGGTTAGGGTTAGGGTTAGGGTTAGGGTTAGGGTTAGGGTTAGGGTTAGGGTTAGGGTTAGGGTTAGGGTTAGGGTTAGGGTTAGGGTTAGGGTTAGGGTTAGGGTTAGGGTTAGGGTTAGGGTTAGGGTTAGGGTTAGGGTTAGGGTTAGGGTTAGGGTTAGGGTTAGGGTTAGGGTTAGGGTTAGGGTTAGGGTTAGGGTTAGGGTTAGGGTTAGGGTTAGGGTTAGGGTTAGGGTTAGGGTTAGGGTTAGGGTTAGGGTTAGGGTTAGGGTTAGGGTTAGGGTTAGGGTTAGGGTTAGGGTTAGGGTTAGGGTTAGGGTTAGGGTTAGGGTTAGGGTTAGGGTTAGGGTTAGGGTTAGGGTTAGGGTTAGGGTTAGGGTTAGGGTTAGGGTTAGGGTTAGGGTTAGGGTTAGGGTTAGGGTTAGGGTTAGGGTTAGGGTTAGGGTTAGGGTTAGGGTTAGGGTTAGGGTTAGGGTTAGGGTTAGGGTTAGGGTTAGGGTTAGGGTTAGGGTTAGGGTTAGGGTTAGGGTTAGGGTTAGGGTTAGGGTTAGGGTTAGGGTTAGGGTTAGGGTTAGGGTTAGGGTTAGGGTTAGGGTTAGGGTTAGGGTTAGGGTTAGGGTTAGGGTTAGGGTTAGGGTTAGGGTTAGGGTTAGGGTTAGGGTTAGGGTTAGGGTTAGGGTTAGGGTTAGGGTTAGGGTTAGGGTTAGGGTTAGGGTTAGGGTTAGGGTTAGGGTTAGGGTTAGGGTTAGGGTTAGGGTTAGGGTTAGGGTTAGGGTTAGGGTTAGGGTTAGGGTTAGGGTTAGGGTTAGGGTTAGGGTTAGGGTTAGGGTTAGGGTTAGGGTTAGGGTTAGGGTTAGGGTTAGGGTTAGGGTTAGGGTTAGGGTTAGGGTTAGGGTTAGGGTTAGGGTTAGGGTTAGGGTTAGGGTTAGGGTTAGGGTTAGGGTTAGGGTTAGGGTTAGGGTTAGGGTTAGGGTTAGGGTTAGGGTTAGGGTTAGGGTTAGGGTTAGGGTTAGGGTTAGGGTTAGGGTTAGGGTTAGGGTTAGGGTTAGGGTTAGGGTTAGGGTTAGGGTTAGGGTTAGGGTTAGGGTTAGGGTTAGGGTTAGGGTTAGGGTTAGGGTTAGGGTTAGGGTTAGGGTTAGGGTTAGGGTTAGGGTTAGGGTTAGGGTTAGGGTTAGGGTTAGGGTTAGGGTTAGGGTTAGGGTTAGGGTTAGGGTTAGGGTTAGGGTTAGGGTTAGGGTTAGGGTTAGGGTTAGGGTTAGGGTTAGGGTTAGGGTTAGGGTTAGGGTTAGGGTTAGGGTTAGGGTTAGGGTTAGGGTTAGGGTTAGGGTTAGGGTTAGGGTTAGGGTTAGGGTTAGGGTTAGGGTTAGGGTTAGGGTTAGGGTTAGGGTTAGGGTTAGGGTTAGGGTTAGGGTTAGGGTTAGGGTTAGGGTTAGGGTTAGGGTTAGGGTTAGGGTTAGGGTTAGGGTTAGGGTTAGGGTTAGGGTTAGGGTTAGGGTTAGGGTTAGGGTTAGGGTTAGGGTTAGGGTTAGGGTTAGGGTTAGGGTTAGGGTTAGGGTTAGGGTTAGGGTTAGGGTTAGGGTTAGGGTTAGGGTTAGGGTTAGGGTTAGGGTTAGGGTTAGGGTTAGGGTTAGGGTTAGGGTTAGGGTTAGGGTTAGGGTTAGGGTTAGGGTTAGGGTTAGGGTTAGGGTTAGGGTTAGGGTTAGGGTTAGGGTTAGGGTTAGGGTTAGGGTTAGGGTTAGGGTTAGGGTTAGGGTTAGGGTTAGGGTTAGGGTTAGGGTTAGGGTTAGGGTTAGGGTTAGGGTTAGGGTTAGGGTTAGGGTTAGGGTTAGGGTTAGGGTTAGGGTTAGGGTTAGGGTTAGGGTTAGGGTTAGGGTTAGGGTTAGGGTTAGGGTTAGGGTTAGGGTTAGGGTTAGGGTTAGGGTTAGGGTTAGGGTTAGGGTTAGGGTTAGGGTTAGGGTTAGGGTTAGGGTTAGGGTTAGGGTTAGGGTTAGGGTTAGGGTTAGGGTTAGGGTTAGGGTTAGGGTTAGGGTTAGGGTTAGGGTTAGGGTTAGGGTTAGGGTTAGGGTTAGGGTTAGGGTTAGGGTTAGGGTTAGGGTTAGGGTTAGGGTTAGGGTTAGGGTTAGGGTTAGGGTTAGGGTTAGGGTTAGGGTTAGGGTTAGGGTTAGGGTTAGGGTTAGGGTTAGGGTTAGGGTTAGGGTTAGGGTTAGGGTTAGGGTTAGGGTTAGGGTTAGGGTTAGGGTTAGGGTTAGGGTTAGGGTTAGGGTTAGGGTTAGGGTTAGGGTTAGGGTTAGGGTTAGGGTTAGGGTTAGGGTTAGGGTTAGGGTTAGGGTTAGGGTTAGGGTTAGGGTTAGGGTTAGGGTTAGGGTTAGGGTTAGGGTTAGGGTTAGGGTTAGGGTTAGGGTTAGGGTTAGGGTTAGGGTTAGGGTTAGGGTTAGGGTTAGGGTTAGGGTTAGGGTTAGGGTTAGGGTTAGGGTTAGGGTTAGGGTTAGGGTTAGGGTTAGGGTTAGGGTTAGGGTTAGGGTTAGGGTTAGGGTTAGGGTTAGGGTTAGGGTTAGGGTTAGGGTTAGGGTTAGGGTTAGGGTTAGGGTTAGGGTTAGGGTTAGGGTTAGGGTTAGGGTTAGGGTTAGGGTTAGGGTTAGGGTTAGGGTTAGGGTTAGGGTTAGGGTTAGGGTTAGGGTTAGGGTTAGGGTTAGGGTTAGGGTTAGGGTTAGGGTTAGGGTTAGGGTTAGGGTTAGGGTTAGGGTTAGGGTTAGGGTTAGGGTTAGGGTTAGGGTTAGGGTTAGGGTTAGGGTTAGGGTTAGGGTTAGGGTTAGGGTTAGGGTTAGGGTTAGGGTTAGGGTTAGGGTTAGGGTTAGGGTTAGGGTTAGGGTTAGGGTTAGGGTTAGGGTTAGGGTTAGGGTTAGGGTTAGGGTTAGGGTTAGGGTTAGGGTTAGGGTTAGGGTTAGGGTTAGGGTTAGGGTTAGGGTTAGGGTTAGGGTTAGGGTTAGGGTTAGGGTTAGGGTTAGGGTTAGGGTTAGGGTTAGGGTTAGGGTTAGGGTTAGGGTTAGGGTTAGGGTTAGGGTTAGGGTTAGGGTTAGGGTTAGGGTTAGGGTTAGGGTTAGGGTTAGGGTTAGGGTTAGGGTTAGGGTTAGGGTTAGGGTTAGGGTTAGGGTTAGGGTTAGGGTTAGGGTTAGGGTTAGGGTTAGGGTTAGGGTTAGGGTTAGGGTTAGGGTTAGGGTTAGGGTTAGGGTTAGGGTTAGGGTTAGGGTTAGGGTTAGGGTTAGGGTTAGGGTTAGGGTTAGGGTTAGGGTTAGGGTTAGGGTTAGGGTTAGGGTTAGGGTTAGGGTTAGGGTTAGGGTTAGGGTTAGGGTTAGGGTTAGGGTTAGGGTTAGGGTTAGGGTTAGGGTTAGGGTTAGGGTTAGGGTTAGGGTTAGGGTTAGGGTTAGGGTTAGGGTTAGGGTTAGGGTTAGGGTTAGGGTTAGGGTTAGGGTTAGGGTTAGGGTTAGGGTTAGGGTTAGGGTTAGGGTTAGGGTTAGGGTTAGGGTTAGGGTTAGGGTTAGGGTTAGGGTTAGGGTTAGGGTTAGGGTTAGGGTTAGGGTTAGGGTTAGGGTTAGGGTTAGGGTTAGGGTTAGGGTTAGGGTTAGGGTTAGGGTTAGGGTTAGGGTTAGGGTTAGGGTTAGGGTTAGGGTTAGGGTTAGGGTTAGGGTTAGGGTTAGGGTTAGGGTTAGGGTTAGGGTTAGGGTTAGGGTTAGGGTTAGGGTTAGGGTTAGGGTTAGGGTTAGGGTTAGGGTTAGGGTTAGGGTTAGGGTTAGGGTTAGGGTTAGGGTTAGGGTTAGGGTTAGGGTTAGGGTTAGGGTTAGGGTTAGGGTTAGGGTTAGGGTTAGGGTTAGGGTTAGGGTTAGGGTTAGGGTTAGGGTTAGGGTTAGGGTTAGGGTTAGGGTTAGGGTTAGGGTTAGGGTTAGGGTTAGGGTTAGGGTTAGGGTTAGGGTTAGGGTTAGGGTTAGGGTTAGGGTTAGGGTTAGGGTTAGGGTTAGGGTTAGGGTTAGGGTTAGGGTTAGGGTTAGGGTTAGGGTTAGGGTTAGGGTTAGGGTTAGGGTTAGGGTTAGGGTTAGGGTTAGGGTTAGGGTTAGGGTTAGGGTTAGGGTTAGGGTTAGGGTTAGGGTTAGGGTTAGGGTTAGGGTTAGGGTTAGGGTTAGGGTTAGGGTTAGGGTTAGGGTTAGGGTTAGGGTTAGGGTTAGGGTTAGGGTTAGGGTTAGGGTTAGGGTTAGGGTTAGGGTTAGGGTTAGGGTTAGGGTTAGGGTTAGGGTTAGGGTTAGGGTTAGGGTTAGGGTTAGGGTTAGGGTTAGGGTTAGGGTTAGGGTTAGGGTTAGGGTTAGGGTTAGGGTTAGGGTTAGGGTTAGGGTTAGGGTTAGGGTTAGGGTTAGGGTTAGGGTTAGGGTTAGGGTTAGGGTTAGGGTTAGGGTTAGGGTTAGGGTTAGGGTTAGGGTTAGGGTTAGGGTTAGGGTTAGGGTTAGGGTTAGGGTTAGGGTTAGGGTTAGGGTTAGGGTTAGGGTTAGGGTTAGGGTTAGGGTTAGGGTTAGGGTTAGGGTTAGGGTTAGGGTTAGGGTTAGGGTTAGGGTTAGGGTTAGGGTTAGGGTTAGGGTTAGGGTTAGGGTTAGGGTTAGGGTTAGGGTTAGGGTTAGGGTTAGGGTTAGGGTTAGGGTTAGGGTTAGGGTTAGGGTTAGGGTTAGGGTTAGGGTTAGGGTTAGGGTTAGGGTTAGGGTTAGGGTTAGGGTTAGGGTTAGGGTTAGGGTTAGGGTTAGGGTTAGGGTTAGGGTTAGGGTTAGGGTTAGGGTTAGGGTTAGGGTTAGGGTTAGGGTTAGGGTTAGGGTTAGGGTTAGGGTTAGGGTTAGGGTTAGGGTTAGGGTTAGGGTTAGGGTTAGGGTTAGGGTTAGGGTTAGGGTTAGGGTTAGGGTTAGGGTTAGGGTTAGGGTTAGGGTTAGGGTTAGGGTTAGGGTTAGGGTTAGGGTTAGGGTTAGGGTTAGGGTTAGGGTTAGGGTTAGGGTTAGGGTTAGGGTTAGGGTTAGGGTTAGGGTTAGGGTTAGGGTTAGGGTTAGGGTTAGGGTTAGGGTTAGGGTTAGGGTTAGGGTTAGGGTTAGGGTTAGGGTTAGGGTTAGGGTTAGGGTTAGGGTTAGGGTTAGGGTTAGGGTTAGGGTTAGGGTTAGGGTTAGGGTTAGGGTTAGGGTTAGGGTTAGGGTTAGGGTTAGGGTTAGGGTTAGGGTTAGGGTTAGGGTTAGGGTTAGGGTTAGGGTTAGGGTTAGGGTTAGGGTTAGGGTTAGGGTTAGGGTTAGGGTTAGGGTTAGGGTTAGGGTTAGGGTTAGGGTTAGGGTTAGGGTTAGGGTTAGGGTTAGGGTTAGGGTTAGGGTTAGGGTTAGGGTTAGGGTTAGGGTTAGGGTTAGGGTTAGGGTTAGGGTTAGGGTTAGGGTTAGGGTTAGGGTTAGGGTTAGGGTTAGGGTTAGGGTTAGGGTTAGGGTTAGGGTTAGGGTTAGGGTTAGGGTTAGGGTTAGGGTTAGGGTTAGGGTTAGGGTTAGGGTTAGGGTTAGGGTTAGGGTTAGGGTTAGGGTTAGGGTTAGGGTTAGGGTTAGGGTTAGGGTTAGGGTTAGGGTTAGGGTTAGGGTTAGGGTTAGGGTTAGGGTTAGGGTTAGGGTTAGGGTTAGGGTTAGGGTTAGGGTTAGGGTTAGGGTTAGGGTTAGGGTTAGGGTTAGGGTTAGGGTTAGGGTTAGGGTTAGGGTTAGGGTTAGGGTTAGGGTTAGGGTTAGGGTTAGGGTTAGGGTTAGGGTTAGGGTTAGGGTTAGGGTTAGGGTTAGGGTTAGGGTTAGGGTTAGGGTTAGGGTTAGGGTTAGGGTTAGGGTTAGGGTTAGGGTTAGGGTTAGGGTTAGGGTTAGGGTTAGGGTTAGGGTTAGGGTTAGGGTTAGGGTTAGGGTTAGGGTTAGGGTTAGGGTTAGGGTTAGGGTTAGGGTTAGGGTTAGGGTTAGGGTTAGGGTTAGGGTTAGGGTTAGGGTTAGGGTTAGGGTTAGGGTTAGGGTTAGGGTTAGGGTTAGGGTTAGGGTTAGGGTTAGGGTTAGGGTTAGGGTTAGGGTTAGGGTTAGGGTTAGGGTTAGGGTTAGGGTTAGGGTTAGGGTTAGGGTTAGGGTTAGGGTTAGGGTTAGGGTTAGGGTTAGGGTTAGGGTTAGGGTTAGGGTTAGGGTTAGGGTTAGGGTTAGGGTTAGGGTTAGGGTTAGGGTTAGGGTTAGGGTTAGGGTTAGGGTTAGGGTTAGGGTTAGGGTTAGGGTTAGGGTTAGGGTTAGGGTTAGGGTTAGGGTTAGGGTTAGGGTTAGGGTTAGGGTTAGGGTTAGGGTTAGGGTTAGGGTTAGGGTTAGGGTTAGGGTTAGGGTTAGGGTTAGGGTTAGGGTTAGGGTTAGGGTTAGGGTTAGGGTTAGGGTTAGGGTTAGGGTTAGGGTTAGGGTTAGGGTTAGGGTTAGGGTTAGGGTTAGGGTTAGGGTTAGGGTTAGGGTTAGGGTTAGGGTTAGGGTTAGGGTTAGGGTTAGGGTTAGGGTTAGGGTTAGGGTTAGGGTTAGGGTTAGGGTTAGGGTTAGGGTTAGGGTTAGGGTTAGGGTTAGGGTTAGGGTTAGGGTTAGGGTTAGGGTTAGGGTTAGGGTTAGGGTTAGGGTTAGGGTTAGGGTTAGGGTTAGGGTTAGGGTTAGGGTTAGGGTTAGGGTTAGGGTTAGGGTTAGGGTTAGGGTTAGGGTTAGGGTTAGGGTTAGGGTTAGGGTTAGGGTTAGGGTTAGGGTTAGGGTTAGGGTTAGGGTTAGGGTTAGGGTTAGGGTTAGGGTTAGGGTTAGGGTTAGGGTTAGGGTTAGGGTTAGGGTTAGGGTTAGGGTTAGGGTTAGGGTTAGGGTTAGGGTTAGGGTTAGGGTTAGGGTTAGGGTTAGGGTTAGGGTTAGGGTTAGGGTTAGGGTTAGGGTTAGGGTTAGGGTTAGGGTTAGGGTTAGGGTTAGGGTTAGGGTTAGGGTTAGGGTTAGGGTTAGGGTTAGGGTTAGGGTTAGGGTTAGGGTTAGGGTTAGGGTTAGGGTTAGGGTTAGGGTTAGGGTTAGGGTTAGGGTTAGGGTTAGGGTTAGGGTTAGGGTTAGGGTTAGGGTTAGGGTTAGGGTTAGGGTTAGGGTTAGGGTTAGGGTTAGGGTTAGGGTTAGGGTTAGGGTTAGGGTTAGGGTTAGGGTTAGGGTTAGGGTTAGGGTTAGGGTTAGGGTTAGGGTTAGGGTTAGGGTTAGGGTTAGGGTTAGGGTTAGGGTTAGGGTTAGGGTTAGGGTTAGGGTTAGGGTTAGGGTTAGGGTTAGGGTTAGGGTTAGGGTTAGGGTTAGGGTTAGGGTTAGGGTTAGGGTTAGGGTTAGGGTTAGGGTTAGGGTTAGGGTTAGGGTTAGGGTTAGGGTTAGGGTTAGGGTTAGGGTTAGGGTTAGGGTTAGGGTTAGGGTTAGGGTTAGGGTTAGGGTTAGGGTTAGGGTTAGGGTTAGGGTTAGGGTTAGGGTTAGGGTTAGGGTTAGGGTTAGGGTTAGGGTTAGGGTTAGGGTTAGGGTTAGGGTTAGGGTTAGGGTTAGGGTTAGGGTTAGGGTTAGGGTTAGGGTTAGGGTTAGGGTTAGGGTTAGGGTTAGGGTTAGGGTTAGGGTTAGGGTTAGGGTTAGGGTTAGGGTTAGGGTTAGGGTTAGGGTTAGGGTTAGGGTTAGGGTTAGGGTTAGGGTTAGGGTTAGGGTTAGGGTTAGGGTTAGGGTTAGGGTTAGGGTTAGGGTTAGGGTTAGGGTTAGGGTTAGGGTTAGGGTTAGGGTTAGGGTTAGGGTTAGGGTTAGGGTTAGGGTTAGGGTTAGGGTTAGGGTTAGGGTTAGGGTTAGGGTTAGGGTTAGGGTTAGGGTTAGGGTTAGGGTTAGGGTTAGGGTTAGGGTTAGGGTTAGGGTTAGGGTTAGGGTTAGGGTTAGGGTTAGGGTTAGGGTTAGGGTTAGGGTTAGGGTTAGGGTTAGGGTTAGGGTTAGGGTTAGGGTTAGGGTTAGGGTTAGGGTTAGGGTTAGGGTTAGGGTTAGGGTTAGGGTTAGGGTTAGGGTTAGGGTTAGGGTTAGGGTTAGGGTTAGGGTTAGGGTTAGGGTTAGGGTTAGGGTTAGGGTTAGGGTTAGGGTTAGGGTTAGGGTTAGGGTTAGGGTTAGGGTTAGGGTTAGGGTTAGGGTTAGGGTTAGGGTTAGGGTTAGGGTTAGGGTTAGGGTTAGGGTTAGGGTTAGGGTTAGGGTTAGGGTTAGGGTTAGGGTTAGGGTTAGGGTTAGGGTTAGGGTTAGGGTTAGGGTTAGGGTTAGGGTTAGGGTTAGGGTTAGGGTTAGGGTTAGGGTTAGGGTTAGGGTTAGGGTTAGGGTTAGGGTTAGGGTTAGGGTTAGGGTTAGGGTTAGGGTTAGGGTTAGGGTTAGGGTTAGGGTTAGGGTTAGGGTTAGGGTTAGGGTTAGGGTTAGGGTTAGGGTTAGGGTTAGGGTTAGGGTTAGGGTTAGGGTTAGGGTTAGGGTTAGGGTTAGGGTTAGGGTTAGGGTTAGGGTTAGGGTTAGGGTTAGGGTTAGGGTTAGGGTTAGGGTTAGGGTTAGGGTTAGGGTTAGGGTTAGGGTTAGGGTTAGGGTTAGGGTTAGGGTTAGGGTTAGGGTTAGGGTTAGGGTTAGGGTTAGGGTTAGGGTTAGGGTTAGGGTTAGGGTTAGGGTTAGGGTTAGGGTTAGGGTTAGGGTTAGGGTTAGGGTTAGGGTTAGGGTTAGGGTTAGGGTTAGGGTTAGGGTTAGGGTTAGGGTTAGGGTTAGGGTTAGGGTTAGGGTTAGGGTTAGGGTTAGGGTTAGGGTTAGGGTTAGGGTTAGGGTTAGGGTTAGGGTTAGGGTTAGGGTTAGGGTTAGGGTTAGGGTTAGGGTTAGGGTTAGGGTTAGGGTTAGGGTTAGGGTTAGGGTTAGGGTTAGGGTTAGGGTTAGGGTTAGGGTTAGGGTTAGGGTTAGGGTTAGGGTTAGGGTTAGGGTTAGGGTTAGGGTTAGGGTTGGGTTAGGGTTAGGGTTAGGGTTAGGGTTAGGGTTAGGGTTGGGTTAGGGTTAGGGTTAGGGTTAGGGTTAGGGTTAGGGTTAGGGTTAGGGTTAGGGTTAGGGTTAGGGTTAGGGTTAGGGTTAGGGTTAGGGTTAGGGTTAGGGTTAGGGTTAGGGTTAGGGTTAGGGTTAGGGTTAGGGTTAGGGTTAGGGTTAGGGTTAGGGTTAGGGTTAGGGTTAGGGTTAGGGTTAGGGTTAGGGTTAGGGTTAGGGTTAGGGTTAGGGTTAGGGTTAGGGTTAGGGTTAGGGTTAGGGTTAGGGTTAGGGTTAGGGTTAGGGTTAGGGTTAGGGTTAGGGTTAGGGTTAGGGTTAGGGTTAGGGTTAGGGTTAGGGTTAGGGTTAGGGTTAGGGTTAGGGTTAGGGTTAGGGTTAGGGTTAGGGTTAGGGTTAGGGTTAGGGTTAGGGTTAGGGTTAGGGTTAGGGTTAGGGTTAGGGTTAGGGTTAGGGTTAGGGTTAGGGTTAGGGTTAGGGTTAGGGTTAGGGTTAGGGTTAGGGTTAGGGTTAGGGTTAGGGTTAGGGTTAGGGTTAGGGTTAGGGTTAGGGTTAGGGTTAGGGTTAGGGTTAGGGTTAGGGTTAGGGTTAGGGTTAGGGTTAGGGTTAGGGTTAGGGTTAGGGTTAGGGTTAGGGTTAGGGTTAGGGTTAGGGTTAGGGTTAGGGTTAGGGTTAGGGTTAGGGTTAGGGTTAGGGTTAGGGTTAGGGTTAGGGTTAGGGTTAGGGTTAGGGTTAGGGTTAGGGTTAGGGTTAGGGTTAGGGTTAGGGTTAGGGTTAGGGTTAGGGTTAGGGTTAGGGTTAGGGTTAGGGTTAGGGTTAGGGTTAGGGTTAGGGTTAGGGTTAGGGTTAGGGTTAGGGTTAGGGTTAGGGTTAGGGTTAGGGTTAGGGTTAGGGTTAGGGTTAGGGTTAGGGTTAGGGTTAGGGTTAGGGTTAGGGTTAGGGTTAGGGTTAGGGTTAGGGTTAGGGTTAGGGTTAGGGTTAGGGTTAGGGTTAGGGTTAGGGTTAGGGTTAGGGTTAGGGTTAGGGTTAGGGTTAGGGTTAGGGTTAGGGTTAGGGTTAGGGTTAGGGTTAGGGTTAGGGTTAGGGTTAGGGTTAGGGTTAGGGTTAGGGTTAGGGTTAGGGTTAGGGTTAGGGTTAGGGTTAGGGTTAGGGTTAGGGTTAGGGTTAGGGTTAGGGTTAGGGTTAGGGTTAGGGTTAGGGTTAGGGTTAGGGTTAGGGTTAGGGTTAGGGTTAGGGTTAGGGTTAGGGTTAGGGTTAGGGTTAGGGTTAGGGTTAGGGTTAGGGTTAGGGTTAGGGTTAGGGTTAGGGTTAGGGTTAGGGTTAGGGTTAGGGTTAGGGTTAGGGTTAGGGTTAGGGTTAGGGTTAGGGTTAGGGTTAGGGTTAGGGTTAGGGTTAGGGTTAGGGTTAGGGTTAGGGTTAGGGTTAGGGTTAGGGTTAGGGTTAGGGTTAGGGTTAGGGTTAGGGTTAGGGTTAGGGTTAGGGTTAGGGTTAGGGTTAGGGTTAGGGTTAGGGTTAGGGTTAGGGTTAGGGTTAGGGTTAGGGTTAGGGTTAGGGTTAGGGTTAGGGTTAGGGTTAGGGTTAGGGTTAGGGTTAGGGTTAGGGTTAGGGTTAGGGTTAGGGTTAGGGTTAGGGTTAGGGTTAGGGTTAGGGTTAGGGTTAGGGTTAGGGTTAGGGTTAGGGTTAGGGTTAGGGTTAGGGTTAGGGTTAGGGTTAGGGTTAGGGTTAGGGTTAGGGTTAGGGTTAGGGTTAGGGTTAGGGTTAGGGTTAGGGTTAGGGTTAGGGTTAGGGTTAGGGTTAGGGTTAGGGTTAGGGTTAGGGTTAGGGTTAGGGTTAGGGTTAGGGTTAGGGTTAGGGTTAGGGTTAGGGTTAGGGTTAGGGTTAGGGTTAGGGTTAGGGTTAGGGTTAGGGTTAGGGTTAGGGTTAGGGTTAGGGTTAGGGTTAGGGTTAGGGTTAGGGTTAGGGTTAGGGTTAGGGTTAGGGTTAGGGTTAGGGTTAGGGTTAGGGTTAGGGTTAGGGTTAGGGTTAGGGTTAGGGTTAGGGTTAGGGTTAGGGTTAGGGTTAGGGTTAGGGTTAGGGTTAGGGTTAGGGTTAGGGTTAGGGTTAGGGTTAGGGTTAGGGTTAGGGTTAGGGTTAGGGTTAGGGTTAGGGTTAGGGTTAGGGTTAGGGTTAGGGTTAGGGTTAGGGTTAGGGTTAGGGTTAGGGTTAGGGTTAGGGTTAGGGTTAGGGTTAGGGTTAGGGTTAGGGTTAGGGTTAGGGTTAGGGTTAGGGTTAGGGTTAGGGTTAGGGTTAGGGTTAGGGTTAGGGTTAGGGTTAGGGTTAGGGTTAGGGTTAGGGTTAGGGTTAGGGTTAGGGTTAGGGTTAGGGTTAGGGTTAGGGTTAGGGTTAGGGTTAGGGTTAGGGTTAGGGTTAGGGTTAGGGTTAGGGTTAGGGTTAGGGTTAGGGTTAGGGTTAGGGTTAGGGTTAGGGTTAGGGTTAGGGTTAGGGTTAGGGTTAGGGTTAGGGTTAGGGTTAGGGTTAGGGTTAGGGTTAGGGTTAGGGTTAGGGTTAGGGTTAGGGTTAGGGTTAGGGTTAGGGTTAGGGTTAGGGTTAGGGTTAGGGTTAGGGTTAGGGTTAGGGTTAGGGTTAGGGTTAGGGTTAGGGTTAGGGTTAGGGTTAGGGTTAGGGTTAGGGTTAGGGTTAGGGTTAGGGTTAGGGTTAGGGTTAGGGTTAGGGTTAGGGTTAGGGTTAGGGTTAGGGTTAGGGTTAGGGTTAGGGTTAGGGTTAGGGTTAGGGTTAGGGTTAGGGTTAGGGTTAGGGTTAGGGTTAGGGTTAGGGTTAGGGTTAGGGTTAGGGTTAGGGTTAGGGTTAGGGTTAGGGTTAGGGTTAGGGTTAGGGTTAGGGTTAGGGTTAGGGTTAGGGTTAGGGTTAGGGTTAGGGTTAGGGTTAGGGTTAGGGTTAGGGTTAGGGTTAGGGTTAGGGTTAGGGTTAGGGTTAGGGTTAGGGTTAGGGTTAGGGTTAGGGTTAGGGTTAGGGTTAGGGTTAGGGTTAGGGTTAGGGTTAGGGTTAGGGTTAGGGTTAGGGTTAGGGTTAGGGTTAGGGTTAGGGTTAGGGTTAGGGTTAGGGTTAGGGTTAGGGTTAGGGTTAGGGTTAGGGTTAGGGTTAGGGTTAGGGTTAGGGTTAGGGTTAGGGTTAGGGTTAGGGTTAGGGTTAGGGTTAGGGTTAGGGTTAGGGTTAGGGTTAGGGTTAGGGTTAGGGTTAGGGTTAGGGTTAGGGTTAGGGTTAGGGTTAGGGTTAGGGTTAGGGTTAGGGTTAGGGTTAGGGTTAGGGTTAGGGTTAGGGTTAGGGTTAGGGTTAGGGTTAGGGTTAGGGTTAGGGTTAGGGTTAGGGTTAGGGTTAGGGTTAGGGTTAGGGTTAGGGTTAGGGTTAGGGTTAGGGTTAGGGTTAGGGTTAGGGTTAGGGTTAGGGTTAGGGTTAGGGTTAGGGTTAGGGTTAGGGTTAGGGTTAGGGTTAGGGTTAGGGTTAGGGTTAGGGTTAGGGTTAGGGTTAGGGTTAGGGTTAGGGTTAGGGTTAGGGTTAGGGTTAGGGTTAGGGTTAGGGTTAGGGTTAGGGTTAGGGTTAGGGTTAGGGTTAGGGTTAGGGTTAGGGTTAGGGTTAGGGTTAGGGTTAGGGTTAGGGTTAGGGTTAGGGTTAGGGTTAGGGTTAGGGTTAGGGTTAGGGTTAGGGTTAGGGTTAGGGTTAGGGTTAGGGTTAGGGTTAGGGTTAGGGTTAGGGTTAGGGTTAGGGTTAGGGTTAGGGTTAGGGTTAGGGTTAGGGTTAGGGTTAGGGTTAGGGTTAGGGTTAGGGTTAGGGTTAGGGTTAGGGTTAGGGTTAGGGTTAGGGTTAGGGTTAGGGTTAGGGTTAGGGTTAGGGTTAGGGTTAGGGTTAGGGTTAGGGTTAGGGTTAGGGTTAGGGTTAGGGTTAGGGTTAGGGTTAGGGTTAGGGTTAGGGTTAGGGTTAGGGTTAGGGTTAGGGTTAGGGTTAGGGTTAGGGTTAGGGTTAGGGTTAGGGTTAGGGTTAGGGTTAGGGTTAGGGTTAGGGTTAGGGTTAGGGTTAGGGTTAGGGTTAGGGTTAGGGTTAGGGTTAGGGTTAGGGTTAGGGTTAGGGTTAGGGTTAGGGTTAGGGTTAGGGTTAGGGTTAGGGTTAGGGTTAGGGTTAGGGTTAGGGTTAGGGTTAGGGTTAGGGTTAGGGTTAGGGTTAGGGTTAGGGTTAGGGTTAGGGTTAGGGTTAGGGTTAGGGTTAGGGTTAGGGTTAGGGTTAGGGTTAGGGTTAGGGTTAGGGTTAGGGTTAGGGTTAGGGTTAGGGTTAGGGTTAGGGTTAGGGTTAGGGTTAGGGTTAGGGTTAGGGTTAGGGTTAGGGTTAGGGTTAGGGTTAGGGTTAGGGTTAGGGTTAGGGTTAGGGTTAGGGTTAGGGTTAGGGTTAGGGTTAGGGTTAGGGTTAGGGTTAGGGTTAGGGTTAGGGTTAGGGTTAGGGTTAGGGTTAGGGTTAGGGTTAGGGTTAGGGTTAGGGTTAGGGTTAGGGTTAGGGTTAGGGTTAGGGTTAGGGTTAGGGTTAGGGTTAGGGTTAGGGTTAGGGTTAGGGTTAGGGTTAGGGTTAGGGTTAGGGTTAGGGTTAGGGTTAGGGTTAGGGTTAGGGTTAGGGTTAGGGTTAGGGTTAGGGTTAGGGTTAGGGTTAGGGTTAGGGTTAGGGTTAGGGTTAGGGTTAGGGTTAGGGTTAGGGTTAGGGTTAGGGTTAGGGTTAGGGTTAGGGTTAGGGTTAGGGTTAGGGTTAGGGTTAGGGTTAGGGTTAGGGTTAGGGTTAGGGTTAGGGTTAGGGTTAGGGTTAGGGTTAGGGTTAGGGTTAGGGTTAGGGTTAGGGTTAGGGTTAGGGTTAGGGTTAGGGTTAGGGTTAGGGTTAGGGTTAGGGTTAGGGTTAGGGTTAGGGTTAGGGTTAGGGTTAGGGTTAGGGTTAGGGTTAGGGTTAGGGTTAGGGTTAGGGTTAGGGTTAGGGTTAGGGTTAGGGTTAGGGTTAGGGTTAGGGTTAGGGTTAGGGTTAGGGTTAGGGTTAGGGTTAGGGTTAGGGTTAGGGTTAGGGTTAGGGTTAGGGTTAGGGTTAGGGTTAGGGTTAGGGTTAGGGTTAGGGTTAGGGTTAGGGTTAGGGTTAGGGTTAGGGTTAGGGTTAGGGTTAGGGTTAGGGTTAGGGTTAGGGTTAGGGTTAGGGTTAGGGTTAGGGTTAGGGTTAGGGTTAGGGTTAGGGTTAGGGTTAGGGTTAGGGTTAGGGTTAGGGTTAGGGTTAGGGTTAGGGTTAGGGTTAGGGTTAGGGTTAGGGTTAGGGTTAGGGTTAGGGTTAGGGTTAGGGTTAGGGTTAGGGTTAGGGTTAGGGTTAGGGTTAGGGTTAGGGTTAGGGTTAGGGTTAGGGTTAGGGTTAGGGTTAGGGTTAGGGTTAGGGTTAGGGTTAGGGTTAGGGTTAGGGTTAGGGTTAGGGTTAGGGTTAGGGTTAGGGTTAGGGTTAGGGTTAGGGTTAGGGTTAGGGTTAGGGTTAGGGTTAGGGTTAGGGTTAGGGTTAGGGTTAGGGTTAGGGTTAGGGTTAGGGTTAGGGTTAGGGTTAGGGTTAGGGTTAGGGTTAGGGTTAGGGTTAGGGTTAGGGTTAGGGTTAGGGTTAGGGTTAGGGTTAGGGTTAGGGTTAGGGTTAGGGTTAGGGTTAGGGTTAGGGTTAGGGTTAGGGTTAGGGTTAGGGTTAGGGTTAGGGTTAGGGTTAGGGTTAGGGTTAGGGTTAGGGTTAGGGTTAGGGTTAGGGTTAGGGTTAGGGTTAGGGTTAGGGTTAGGGTTAGGGTTAGGGTTAGGGTTAGGGTTAGGGTTAGGGTTAGGGTTAGGGTTAGGGTTAGGGTTAGGGTTAGGGTTAGGGTTAGGGTTAGGGTTAGGGTTAGGGTTAGGGTTAGGGTTAGGGTTAGGGTTAGGGTTAGGGTTAGGGTTAGGGTTAGGGTTAGGGTTAGGGTTAGGGTTAGGGTTAGGGTTAGGGTTAGGGTTAGGGTTAGGGTTAGGGTTAGGGTTAGGGTTAGGGTTAGGGTTAGGGTTAGGGTTAGGGTTAGGGTTAGGGTTAG